>NC_086317.1:305548645-305766145 GCF_036172605.1 Pelobates fuscus | reverse complement strand
ATCGTGTGTGTAGACAAAGTGGGGGAAAAAGGGCAGGAAAAAAGAGAAGGCCTAGGCAGTGAATGGTGATGTGTAAACAAAATAGTGGGTGTATGTGAATATGTACAAAATGTAGAGGTCCAGAGAAATCAGATATGAAGCAAATGTATAAATGCAACGTATAACATACAGGTACAGGCAATGGTGAATGTATATACATATGTACAAAATATAAAGGGCCAGAGAAACCAGATATGGAAAGGATGTATAAAGGTAACGTATACCATATAGGTATAGACAATGAATTAATATCTGACTATGTATACCATAAGGGTGAGCATAAGTAGAACTAGTAGATAATTATTTTTTCTAAGACTAGATGGGAGAGGCAACATTTAGCGATTGTCCAAAAAAGAATGGAAGGATATATATTCGTTGAGGCCTCTAGGGTGCACTGTGTCAAGCGTCTTTATCCAGTACGTTTCTCGTTGGAGCAGACTTTTGGAGCGATCACCACCTCTGGACAGTGGGGGGATATGGTCGATGGCAATGAATTTCAAAGTCGGGAGTCGATGGTTAGCTTCTAAAAAATGTTTAGCCACCGGTTTCTCCGTTTTACCGTCCCTACCCTTTTTTTCATTTATAGTCGTTAGATCGTCTTCCTTGGTTTTAAATATTTCCATATTCCACATGATCACGCATGCGCACGCAACGGCTGTTGCCATAGATACATGACGCCCATTCCCAATTTTCATTGGATACACACGATTCACGTCATCACTTTGCGACGCATGCTACACGTCACATGGTAATTACTACACAAGCGGTCACACATGGTGGTGGGGCATCACGGTCACATTGGGGTAAGTAATTTCCTGTTAATTACTGTGGCTATATAAAGACACTATTTTACATTTGATGTTATCTTGATAAAGACCTGCGGGTCGAAACGTCGATCTTCTCACACAGATAAAACCTTTTTTTCAACAAGTCCTTTGGAGTGCTCTGAATCATTGTTCTCTATATATATATATATATATATTATACAAGATCCAGTGCACTCACCTATCCACTAAACAGCAACTTCAATGTTGACAGATTTTATTTGTTGTTTTTAAAAACTCCTAATCTAGGCAAAAATAATGGGGGTTTAGTTACATTATAACGAGAAGAACGTGAACCCCAGCTGAAACAGCTTCAGGAACACTAGGGAAAAGTACTGCAGTGACGATTCTGCCTGATGTAGCGAACTTAAAAATTGACTTTATTGCGGGCATCACACTCACTTACTCCTGTTATACAGACAGTTGCCACAGAGAGCATCTTTCTACACCGCTCAGTGCCTGATTCTCAGTCCAAGCGTATACAATTTCAGCCTCTCCACATAGAGTGTCTCTATTGAGAGGTATTTTCCAGCAGGGCTGGTATCTATAGGTACTACTAGCTCTATGTATAGGCTTTCTATATTTTTATATAGGTTTAGCCTATTTCAAGCTCCTCCCCCTATTTGGTTTATAGTGGTTATGGTGTATTAAGTTTCCTTTTTCTCTATATATATTTTTACTGGGATCATACATACTTTTTATGATGCCCGCAATAAAGTTATTTTTTTAAGTTCGCTACATCAGGCAGAATCGTCACTGCAGTACTTTTCCCTAGTGTTCCTGAAGCTGTTTCAGCTGGGGTTCACGTTCTTCTCGTTTTCATTGTATATATACAAGGGTTATGCCCTCTTAGTTCTGCAGACACACTCTAGTTCCCATTCATTGGGAACGCCTGCACTCTCGTGCCTTTTTCCTTAGTTACATTATATGATCACACAGTGCATAAGCCTGCCACAACGTCAATTTACCCCATCTTTGGCAGGTCCTAACAGCCTAAGCATTCTAAGTGTATTTATATATCAAAATACAGTTAGAACGAAATGACACATATATATATTTTTTATTATTATTTTTTTTTTTTTATGTAATTATATAGTTTATATTATATATATATATATATATATATATATATATATATATATATAATATCATTATATGTGTATTTTGATATTTATATATATATATATATATATATATATATAATATTATATATATTAATATTAAAATATATTTAGACAGTGTATGTGTGTGAGTGTGTGTGTGTGTGTGTGTATATATATATATCGTAAAACCAGAATATGGGTGAAGCGCTATATGAGTGGGTAATCAAAGTGAATATCTAGTGATGGAGACTAAAAATACAGGAATGATACCTTAGTATCTAAATTCACACTCAATTCTTTATGGATTTCCTTTGTGTGTAAATTCACAACAATTTCTTTAAGGGTTTCCTAGAAGTATAAACAAAAAAACCCAAACATAGTGCAAACTGTAATACAGAAATGAGTAAAATAGGAAGTTGTAAAGTTCCCACTCACACTTTCAGGAGCTATAGGGATATAGCTCAATATAAGCGTTTTCAGAGTCCGTAAAGGCGACTCTTATCCCTTCTTTCAATATCTTCCTCTCTTGATTTCTGGAATGGATAAGGGAAATACCTCTGGTGCAATAATGTAAGTATATTATTCAGTGAAGAGTAATGAAAATAGGGTACTTACAAACCCAGAGCCTTCCACATCGGCTCTGATCAAATCGCATATGTGGATAAAGGACCACACTCCTTCTTTTCAAATAGCAGGAAAAATGCCAATTGTGTATTTAAAAATATATATAAACTTTATTATACTATATGTAATATAAATATAAAACTATATATCAATACAATAAAATAAAATACACTATATAGGCATAAAAAGTCCAGTGTTCCAAAAGTCTTTTCTGCTCACAATGTTCCCAGAACACGTTTCGCCTTGATGGCTTCCTCAGCTGGATGTGAAAAAAGTCTTTCTGTTTCTCCTTGCACTGGTTCCTGCTATTTGTACCCCTTTCAGGGGTAAATTGGTTAATTTTCGGCTCTTATTTTCGCGGGCTATCACCATGCCAACGGTGACTCCCTGCGTGTCAAGCCTCCTTTGTTTTTAATTTCCGGGTATTACTTGCGATTCGTCACTTCCGGTTTCGCGGATTTGAGCCGACACATCATATCCGTGCGTTCCAGCTTGCGATTGGTGGTTAAACTTCCCCATCGCATAAGCGAACCGGCATGGACATAGAGGGAAAACGGGGGGAGAGACAGGATCATTCTCTGTACCAATAACTCCACGTATAGTTCTTATGTTTCCACAAGTATTATGGACTTAGATAATTACTCCATAGATAATATTTAAAATTTCTGGTAAATCCTTGTATATAAGATGTGATAAATAATAAAACACTGTTTATAACTACCATAAGACATTATTTCTTCATTCACGTATGATTAAGCCTTCTCCCTTACAGTTGCTTATATGGCTTAAGAGAAAAGAATGCATATAATAAAAACCTTCATTGTGCTTATTTATAGGGATATAATTATTTTACTCTCTCCCATGCACTAACTTATATGACATAAGGAAGTATATACATATGAAAAAAGAATACATAAAAAATACAAATTATATATAGAAAACCTTCATAGTACATGCAGACAATAGAAAAGGAGTACCCTTAATAGCATAAAATGATAAAAAGTGAGTGGTGTAAAAATGAAGATAAAAATATATATATATGCAGGAGAGATAAATATAAACCCATTTAGAAATAAGAGGATAAAAGAGATAGAGATAGAAGAGAGGTAAAATAAAGAAGATAATGGATCTTATTTTAAAAAATGGCACATTTCAAAGTCTGCATTTAGTCCATTAGGTATCAAAGTGTCTAATTTAAAAATCCATTCCATTTCGCATTTGCTCATTTTTACATCAAAATTCCCTCCTCTCCAATCTTTTTCCACTTTTTTTATACCTAAAAACATAGTGTCTTTAGTTTCACAATTGTGATAATTTTTATAATGTAAAGAAACACTATGTTTCTCGAAGCCCTTCATAATATTACGTGCATGCTCTTCTATTCTTGTATGGAGTTGTCTTGTAGTTTTCCCTATGTATTTTAAACCACACGGACATATTATTAAGTAAATTACGTTTTTAGAATAACATGTGAGGAAATCTTTGATTTGGTACTCTGTACCCTCTTTATCCGTATACTTTTTAATATGTCTTTTCCTGTTAGTGGTTCACACGGACATATTATTAAGTAAATTAAGATTTTAGAATAACATGTGAGGAAATCTTTGATTTGGTACTCTGTACCCTCTTTATCCGTATACTTTTTAATATGTCTTTTCCTGTTAGTGGTTCTCTTGCACGCCAAACATTGACCACAACCATAGAATCCTTTATCTGTATTAAAAGGGTTAACTTTTTTCTTTTCTTTAATAAAGCTAGTCGTAAGTGTAGTGCGGAGGTTGTTAACCCCCTATGTATAAAATTAGGTTTCTCTGGGAGAAGGGTCTTAGCTACTGGATCCTGTAAAAGGATAGGCCAAAATTTAGAAATTATTTTCCTCACTTGGTAATTTTCCGTGCTAAAATAACATATAAAAGGGATTACTTTAAAGTCTTTCTCTTTTTTCTCTTTGTATTTTAAAAGACTGTTTCTTTCTATTTCTTTAACTTCTTTTCTGGCTTTTTCTAATTTGTGTTCCTCATAGCCTTTCTCTATGAAATCTTGTTTGATTTTATCTGATTGTTTTTCAAAAACAGTGACATCTGTACAGTTACGGCGTATCCTGAGGAATTGGCCTCTAGGGGCGTTCTCCAACCATGGGGAGAAATGGCAGCTTTCTCTTTCAATATAACTATTGGCCTCTACTGGCTTGAAGTAATTTTTCGTTTTAATTGTATTTCCTTCTATATATATAAGTAAATCTAAGAAAACCACTTCTATTTTGCTCCAGTTACTAGTCAGTTTAATCCCCCATGAGTTTGTGTTTAGATGGTTTAGAAATTCCTTCAAGTTCTCCTCTTCTCCCTCCCAAATAAAGAAGATGTCATCTATATAGCGGCCATAGGTGACCAAATTTCCCCCCCAGCTATGTGGGCCATAGATATAAGAATTTTCCCAGTGGGCCATAAATACATTTGCATATATACATACAAAATACGATGGGAGTTTTGCTCTCCAGCTCTCCTCCAAGTCTTGGCCCGGTGCTCACCTGCACACAAATACAATCTCCAAAAAGAAAGCCAGCACTCAAGGACTTCAACGTGTAAAAATAGGCATTTAATCTAAGTGGTCAACGTTTCAGTTCACAACTGTGAACTTTCCTCAGGACACCGTGTGTTCTATGTGGCATTTTAACTGTGCATGTTACATAGTTACATAGCTGAAAAGAGACTTGCGTCCATCAAATTCAGCCTTCCTCACATATGTTTTTGCTGTTGATCCAAAAGAAGGCAAAAAAACCTGTAGCGCTTCCAATTTTGCAACTAGGAAAGAATTCCTTTTTGACCCCAAAATAGCAGTCAGATGTCTCCTTGGATCAAGCAGCTATTACCCCACTAATTAGAAATTATATCCCTGTATGTTATGTTTTTGAAAGTATTTATCCAATTGCAGTTTAAACATCTGTAATGACTCTGACAAAACCACCTCTTCAGGCAGAGAATTCCATATCCTTATGTCATAATACTGTTAGCTTTTTCTGCAATAAAATACACACATTTTTGTTCAGTAATATTTCATGAGTACAATAGTATCCCAAATGTCCATTTTGGAAAGTTACAGGGTCAAATATAAGACTTTCCCATTTCAGTTTTTCTGTTGCCTTTGAGACCGTATGGCAGCCCAGGAATGAGAATTACCCCTATAATGGCATATCATTTGCAAAAGTAGACAACTTATGTTATATATATATATATATATATATATATTCACAACTTTAAAAAAAAAAAAAAAAAAAATATATATATATATATATATATATATAGTCTATGGACGCCTACTGCGGCTGTGAAAACGATCATATGGCCTGCAGGGGGCTGATTTGATAGAGGGGGTCTACTTGGGCTGTTAGGCCATCCCCCAGAAACAAAACTCTGGGGATGTGAGTATTTTGGAGGCTCCTGGGCTGAAAGAAGTTACTATGTTCGACAGGAAGGGGTTAAATAATATAAATATATAACTATAACCTTATAATAACCAGTAATAATAAATGCTCTCACAAGATATAAAGCACATGAAACGTGATATGATGGCACTACGTTTTGCTAATGTAAACCCTTATTATTTTTTTTATATATCAATAATTATATGTTGACAGGCTCAGTACATTGCAATATTAAATATGTTGCTATTATATTCAGTTATTGCCTGCTTTTATTGGAAAAAAGAGATTAAACTCTGTGTAAATTGCCTGTGCTTACATAAGAGATGTTGGCATGTTTGTTCTTTATGTTTTACAAAATAAAGATATTGATCTAGTTTCTAATTTAACAGGGCTGGATTTACATCTCAGGTGCCTATAGACACATAATTCTCAGGTGCCTCCCACTCACAAAAAAACATTAAATGTTTTATTTTTTCTATATTAGAAAAAAAAAACTTGAGAAAAAAAGTAGGTATAATTAAAAAAGTAGTGTATAATTAAAACCTATAAATGCGTGATGAAGGAAGGCATACATTTAGTCAATGCCTACACATAGTGTGTAACTTAATGCATGTAGCACGATGTCCACTTCATGCATATAATGTATGTGATAGCAATGCATTTAAAGAGTGTGTACCCAGTCCTGGTCTAAAAATGACTGCTGGGAGTTTTGTTTATAAAGAGCACCTGACACAATTTGAATGATGGCTGCCAGGGTTGCCATTTTGAAATTTTAGGTCCCCCTTACATAGCCCTTGGCCCCGTCCCCCCTTCCATCATATTTTGCAGGCACTTAGAGCTGTGGTCAGTGTCATCTCTTTCCCTCCTACCAGGATGTTTTGAGCAGGGCCGGCGCTACCATAAGGCGGCCCAGGCGGCCGCCTTAGGGCGCACCGGCCCTGGGGGCGCAAAATCAGGGTGACCGGAAGGAGGGAAGCGCACTGCGCTCCCCTCCAACCGACGACCTATTGTAGCGTGGCCGAGCGCCCGGTTCTGCGGGCGCGCGAGGGAGCACTCTCCCATGTGTGCTTCCTCTTCAGCTCCCTCGCGCGCCGCATACTGATACCGGAGCCGGAAGATGACGTCATCTTCCGGCTCTGGCATCCCTACGCGGTGCGCAAGGGAGCTGAAGAGGAAGCACACATGGGAGAGTGCTCCCTCGCGCCCGCCCGCCAGCCAGCCAGCCAGCCTGCCTACCCGCCCGCCCGCCAGCCAGCCTGCCTACCCGCCCGCCAGCCAGCCTGCCTACCCGCCCAGGAGCCCAGCAGCACCACTGGACCCCAGGGAATCCCTTCAGCACTCCAAAAAGGTAAGGAGGCTGAGGGATTAAATAAAAAAAAAACATGTGTTAGTGTGTGTGTGTGTGTGTGTCTGCTAGTGAGTGTCAGTGTGTGTGTCTGCTAGTGAGTGTCAGTGTGTGTGTCTGCTAGTGAGCGTCAGTGTGTGTGTCTGCTAGTGAGCGTCAGTGTGTGTGTCTGCTAGTGAGCGTCAGTGAGTGTGTCTGCTAGTGAGCGTCAGTGAGTGTGTCTGCTAGTGAGCGTCAGTGAGTGTCTGCTAGTGAGCGTCAGTGAGTGTGTCTGCTAGTGAGCGTCAGTGAGTGTGTCTGCTAGTGAGCGTCATTGTGTGTGTCTGCTAGTGAGCGTCAGTGTGTGTGTCTGCTAGTGAGCGTCATTGTGTGTGTCTGCTAGTGAGCGTCATTGTGTGTGTCTGCTAGTGAGCGTCAGTGAGTGTGTCTGCTAGTGAGCGTCATTGTGTGTGTCTGCTAGTGAGCGTCAGTGAGTGTGTCTGCTAGTGAGCGTCATTGTGTGTGTCTGCTAGTGAGCGTCATTGTGTGTGTCTGCTAGTGAGCGTCATTGTGTGTGTCTGCTAGTGAGCGTCAGTGAGTGTGTCTGCTAGTGAGCATCAGTGAGTGTGTCTGCTAGTGAGCGTCATTGTGTGTGTCTGCTAGTGAGCGTCAGTGTGTGTGTCTGCTAGTGAGCGTCATTGTGTGTGTCTGCTAGTGAGCGTCAGTGAGTGTGTCTGCTAGTGAGCGTCAGTGAGTGTGTCTGCTAGTGAGCGTCAGTGAGTGTGTCTGCTAGTGAGCGTCAGTGAGTGTGTCTGCTAGTGAGCGTCAGTGAGTGTGTCTGCTAGTGAGTGTCATTGTGTGTGTCTGCTAGTGTCAGTGAGTGTGTCTGCTAGTGTCAGTGAGTGTGTCTGCTAGTGTCAGTGAGTGTGTCTGCTAGTGTCAGTGAGTGTGTCTGCTAGTGAGTGTCAGTGAGTGTGTCTGCTAGTGAGTGTCAGTGAGTGTGTCTGCTAGTGTCAGTGAGTGTGTCTGCTAGTGAGTGTCAGTGTGTGTCAGTGAGTGTGTCTGCTAGTGAGTCTCTTACTGAGTGTGTTTGTGTGTGTATTAGTGAGTCTGTTTGTCTGTTAGTGAGTGTGTGTTTGTCAGTGAGAGTGTATGTTTTGTAAGTGAGTGTGTATGTATGTCTGTCGCTGAGTGTGTCTGTCAGTAAATGTGTGTCCGTTAGCTGGTGTGTATGCATCTGTTCGTGAGAGTGTGTGTGTGTCTTCAGCACTTACCTTTCTCCCTTGGCGCTGGGGATTCCTCCGCCTCTCAGCTCCGAATGCTCTTGCCGCACACGCATTCAAACCGCCCATAGGAAAGCATTACTCAATGCTTTCCTATGGACGTTCAGTGTTTTAGAATAGCGGAAGCTCCTCTAGAGGCTGTCAGTGAGACATCCACTAGAGGCTGAATTAACCCTCGGTGAAACATAGCAGTTTCTCTGTCAGGGTGTCAGGGTTAAAACTAGAGGGACCTGACACCCAGACCACTTCATTGAGCTGATGTGATCTGGGTGTCTGTAGTGGTCCTTTAAGTGTGTGTGCATCTGCATGCACTGGCGTACATACCGCGGTCGCAGGGGTCACAGCCCTGCAACCCCTGCGACCAGGTGCCCGGCGCCATGTGTTGCGGCCCCGGCCCGCGCAGAGTAAGCGCGAGAGTGGGGGGGGGGGGGGGCACGGATCAATTTGCGCACTGGGGCCCCATGGGTCATGTGTACGCCACTGCACCTACCCTGGTGTCTGCCGCAGGCTGTGTGGAGGGGGCGAGGATATGAATGACATCATATCCCTGCTCCCTGTGTACCACACAGCGTGGCTGGCGCCCTGTGATGGGGCTGGGCTGCAGGACAGGACTCCAAGGAGCCAGACAGCATGCATCCAGGGGACAAGATTGAACTGATGTAAGTATGTAATTGTGTATGTCTCTGTATGTATGTATGTATGTAGGTCTCTGTATGCCTGTATGTCTGTACAAAATGTATGTGTCTGTATGTTTCTGTATGCCTGTATGTCTCTGTATGTACAAATGTATGTGTCCGTATGCCTGTATGTCTCTGTATGTACAATTGTATGTGTATGTATGCCTGTATGTCTTTGTACGTATGTGTCTGTATGCCTGTATGTCTCTGTATACCTGTATATATGTATGTGTCTGTATGACGGTATGTCTCTGTATGCGTGTATGTCTTTGTATGCCTGTATGTATGTTTCTGTATGTCTATGTATGTATGTATGTGTCTGTATGACGGTATGCCTCTGTATGTATGTCTTTATATGCCTGCATGTCTCTGTATGCATGTATGTCTCTGTCTGTGTCTGTATGTCTCTGTATGATTATTTCTGTGTTTGTATGAACCTTATTTTAAACGAGGGTGGGGGGCACCAAAATGCATCTTCGCCTGTGTAACTAAAAATCCTAGCACCGGTCCTGGTTTTGAGTGTGGGTATAGGGGATTTAGAGCATGCATAGGGGTGTGTATAGGGGTTGTAGTGTGCACATGTGTGATATATTAGTAGTGTAGTGGTTCAGGTGCATAGCGATTCACTTTAACCTCTATGCTACCCTAACACTAACCATAAACTTTACTTTAACACTAACCTTAACACACAAATATAATATAATACAAAACATGCATACTGGCAAAGCATGTATACGGAGAAAATAACACCATCTCTGGGTTCTGGAGACATTTACAAAAAACTCACTTAGCCTAATGATTAATCGTAATGTTTCAATCGGTACTTGTTGGCATTATTTTCCAATTTTACAAAAAATGTGCAAAATTGTTGAACAGCAGTTTAACGTGCCAGCTGGCGCTCTAAGTATGCTTTAGGGTATTTTCCTGGAAAATAACTAAATATTTTTATAAGCACATATTTGTTTTGTTTAGAAGGCTACCAAATTAAACACATTATGTGATTTAATTAAAAAACAAGTAGCTTTATTGCAATCATCGAAGATATCCAAGAAAATAGACAAGATAATTAAGATATAAGGAACTAATACAGGTCTTTACATTAACTCCTTCATTTAATTCAAGTTATTTCCTTCATAAAAAAAGTGTAACCTTTATTTTAAACCTAAATGAATAACTAGCATATGAGCATTTTTTGCACAGTATACTGACCAGCGATTCCTAAAAATGATGTAAATGTAACCAATTGTTGTCCTTTTATTAATTCATTGTTTAATTTGATGTAAATATTACAAGTTATAACAGGCTTTAGGTATACTACAGTATCCTTTATCTTGTAATTTTTCAGACACAGAATATTAGGAAAGAAGCAATAACATAGGTGACTGGTAATTGTAGGAATACAGATTCCAAAAATATGCCACCAGGTTGCAGAAATAATGTGTGCAGGTGGGCATGACTATTTACTGTAGATACAGACACCTAGCTAAAACCAGACATCTTTACATTTTGAGGCAATGATGGGCAGTAAATCAGGGCTGGGCAAATCGTAGATTCCTAGATGATCTAGAACTTCAACTGCTATGTGGATTTGCATGCCTTTAGAATGATAAAGCATCATGGACATTGCAGTCCTATTACATTTAGGGATCCGCCGTTTGCACAGCCCTGCAATAAATGCTGACTGGTGAATGCAGAGCCTCTTCCTCCTCCCACCTTCCATGATGCTATTATTATGCCCTATATTTGGCTCCTGTATAGTGTAAGAGAGGAAAGAGTGGGAAATTGATTCTGCAAATGAATAGTAAATGTGAATTCGAATTTGCAAAACATATGCCAAATGTATTTGCTTCTTGAGTGAACTCATTTTTGAAAAATGTGTTTTGTGTTTTCTCCCTTCTTCATCATCTAAGTGGTACCTATACTTTATTTATTTTTTTATTTTTTTTACAAGATAAATAGATAGAGAGAATATAGAAGTGACTAATTGGAGAAAATATCTCAAAGTACAGAAAACAAATGCAACATAAAAGAGTGTGTTCTTCTTTAAAAGTAACCTCACTCTTTGATTTTGAACGGACTACTGAAATAATTGGTGACATGTGCTTTGTATTGTCACTGTATTCGCTCCAAGAATGTGTTTTGTACAACAGAGAATGTAATGTAGACAAGACCAATTCAAGGAGTGACCGTTGGTTCTAACTTTACCTGTGATAAGAACGTCCTGGATCATTAGACTAACCATTTAGTATTGAAAACTCTAAACATTCTGCTAGATGTAAAAGTAATTAGCATGTCACTTATAGGCTGTCTGGGGCACTAAAGATGGTGAAATGGCTGTAAATGGACGGTCAAGATTCAAATAGGCCAAGTAATCACACATACGAGGTCCATGGGTAGTGATTACTGAAGGGATATAAACTTCAAAACAATTAACAAGAAGTTAAGGAAGGAATTTAGAGTGGTTTCTGGTACCTTGACTACAAGTAAGACAGCCCCCTAACAAAACTAGTACGTTATTCATAAAGTCGCTGCAACTTCAACTTCAATATTCCCTGCCTTATTGCCTTCCACTGTTATTGTGCTGCCTCTCTTTATTTCTTGTACTCTTAGTTATGCAATAGCTGAGATAGCCCTTTCAATTTACATTAGTGTATTTCACTATAACATGAATCCATATTTATGAGTAACATTATTTAATATTATTTTAACAGCCTTCATTGTTAGTCATAGTAATCTTTGTCACTTGTGTCATAATCATAAACTAGAGAGTAGTAGAATGTCATGACAGACATGACATTCATTAGAATGACAGGGATTATTGTTTGCACAATGTATATTACAGTAATAATCTTGTTTGCTATATCTGATTTATGTACAGTATTTCATGAACAAGCATAACATGTAAGTAATCATGCCTTATAATATGCAAACAACCAAGTCGAAGGAATTGAAAAAAGAGATGGATTGTGTTGTGTTATTTGAAATAATGGGTTTGTGTACATAAATATGTGCGATTCCTAATAATGTAAAGAAGAGGATCAGATGATAAGAAGAATTGTATATGTTACTCCAACTACCGTATATACTCGAGTATAAGCCGACCCGAATATAAGCCGAGGCCCCTAATTTTACCCAAAAACCTGTGAAAACGTATTGACTCGAGTATAAGACTAGGGTGGGAAATGCAGCAGCTACTGGTAAATTTCTAAATAAAATTAGATCCTAAAAAAATTATATTAATTGAATATTTATTTACAGTGTGTGTATAGAATGCAGTGTGTGTGTATGAGAATGCAGTGTGTGTGTGTATGAGAGTGCAGTGAGTGTGTGTGTATGAATGCAGTGTGTATGAGTGCAGTGTGTGTGTGAGTGTTGCAGAGCCTTAGTGGGGGGTGGGCAATTTTATTATTTTTTTTTATTATTTTTAATTATTTTTTTTTATTTTATTGTATTAATGTTTTTTTCGTCCCCCCCCCCCTCCCTACTTGATACATGGCAGGGAGGGGGGCTCTCACTCCCTGGTGGTCCAGTGGATGGGCGCTGTGTAGGAGGGGTCTGGCAGAGCTGTTACTTACCTCTCCTGCAGCTCCCTCCTCCTCCGCGCCGGTCCGTGCAGCTCCCAGTGTAAGTCCCAGTGTAATTCTCGCGGCCGCACTATGACCCCGCGGCTCTCGCGAGACTTACACTGGGAGCTGATAGAGGTGCTGAACGGACCGGCGCGGAGGCGGAGGGAGCTGACAGGAGCTGCAGGAGCTGCAGGAGAGGTAAGTAAACGCTCTGCAGCCCCCACAGCCCCCACAGACAATTGACTCGAGTATAAGCCGAGTTGGAGTTTTTCAGCACAAAAAAATGTGCTGAAAGACTCGGCTTATACTCGAGTATATACGGTACTTAGTTCTTTACTTTACAAGTTTGCTCCCCACAGGACCAGCACCAGTTGAACCTCCACCCTGACAAGCAGGAGAATGATCAGCTACAGCAAGAAGCATAGGCTCATGGAGCACAGTCTGATACAATATGCACATAGAGAAGATTATCATTTACATGCCACATAAAAAATAATATTAATAAAAAAAAAAAAAAAGATGAAATACTAGTTTTTGCTCTAGTGATAACCAGGCATATATGGAAATATTCAGTTTTTTTTCTTCTTCTAAAGCATAACTCAAGCTCACCAGTGCTTATAGAAACTAAATCTGAATGGGAATTTGACTGTGAATTAGCAGGTGCCTGGACTCACTTTGTACAGCCAAAGTCACATAGCGTGCCCCTCACTTGGCATACATTCCCTTCATCAGAAGATAGCAGGAAAAATAAAACACAAGAATGGACACATAAGTAGCAAGTGTAACGGATCACCTGGCACCCCGACTGGGTACCTCCGTTGAAGGATGCTTCCTGAGGGCTCCAAGCACTCCAGCTGACACCATAACCACCGTAGACTCCTTCAGAGAGCAAGACAGGAACAAGCTGTTACAAGAGATTAGTAGTGATATAGCAAGGGAGTTTGACTAGCATAGCAATCCCTTGTAGCAGATTCCCCCAATAAGAGACAGCACTCCAAATTGAGGGTGAAGTAGAACTGAAGCTGTTATTCAAACACTCTGCTTTTATGCCCATTCTACAACCATAGTACCGCCCACAGGGTTTTGAAGTACAACCAATCAATACGTACAATACACACAGACACTGCCACACAAAATCCTCCCCTCTGCCTGTGATATAATTACTGAACACAATGGGTTAATTTAATTATCACAGGCAGAGAAATACAGTTTTTACACATGTACTATAACTTTAAAAATATACATTCAATCTTCCTAAAAGTAACATATTACTAATCAGCATCCTTTAAATATAAACACTCTCAAAAATAATACAAATCCCTCAATGACCCTTCAATGACATATTATTATTCAGCACACTTTAATTATAAACATAGTCAAAATTCAGCCAATTCCATCAAGGGGTTAAAAAGTTAGCTGGAAGTCCTTTTATGACCGACCTCAAGCACATTTTTATGCCCAAAACAGTTCCAGAGAATCAGGCTGTGCAGCCGGTCTATTTCCCATGTTAAAGTCAGTTCAAACAGACGAACAACAACCATTCGAACTGTCGAATGCATTAGTTCCAGGAAAGGTAAAACTTCAGCGGTGTTCGTGCCGTTCTGTAGCCGATTTTTTTGTTCCATGAGTTTGAAGGCACACACGGCTGACTGCATTCTAATGAATCAAAATGGCCGCCGCCACGTGTTCGGTTTTCTAATGGCAGCCACTTCGACTAGTTCGGCATTTCGGCTGCATCCGAAGTGCCATGCCAAAACTGTAGGTACATTCCAAAAGTACTTTAAGGGGGGGGGGGGGCCGGGCCGCCGAGCTGAGAGGCAGCAGAGCAATATGCCTCCCGGCCTGAACGCGGAAAAAACGCTAAAACTCGGCATATAAACCGACTTAATACCGAAATGACCGACACATCCCTATCAAGCAGCATCCAAGCTTCAGGGAGAGCCCAAACAGGGATGGGTACCGAGTCAGGAACACCGCAAATACAAAAGCGGGCCTACTCGCCATCACAGACATGGAAAATGGCGGCTCCCAAAGACGCATCGATCACTGATTGACAGCCAACGAGACGGCGGACTGCCAGCTCCGCTACCCACAAGGAGGACCATACCGTTACAAGAGGCGGCCCGCCCCCGTTCCCCCCCCCACCGGCCGGGGGGGATACAGACCCGGCCACATGGCGGTGGCGCGCCCCGGGTGAAAGATACCGCGAGGGGTTCGAGCAGACCGCCTGCACAGGCAAAGGCAACCGGAATGGAGCCCGCCCGAAGATCTGCCTCAGACAGAGAGGCAACGGGGAGCCAACCATGGGCGGCTCACACGGGCCCTGGTAGAACCGAGCGCTAGACAGATCCCCCGTGCTGGGTCCCTGACCGCCGGAGAAGTGGATGCCCGGGCTTCTGGGTCTGGGAGGTCCCCGGAGAGCCATGTCCTCGATGCCGTGAGCCCGGTGGGGCGGGATTGTGCCACCCTCCCGACGGACCGGTGGTCGCAGAGGTGGAGCACCGAACCCAAGCATGTGGCCGACACCGGGCGAGACAATGGAGTATGCACTTCAGGAGACCCACGTGGAGCTGGGGAGGTGCAGGGAGCGGATGCCCCAAGGACTTTTGTGCTGGGGTCCGACGGACAGCTACTACTCCTGAGTGCCCACAGCACAGTGGGGATCCGACCGGTGAGCAGAGACCGACATGGGGAAGAAGGCCGGAGGCCTGGCGACCCAGGGACGGTGTGGTTGCGGCGCCATGGGAGACTCCCTCCAGACGGCTAGACGGTCTGACAAGGCCTTGCCGGCGTTCGATAGTTCACAATTCTTTATTTTCCTCTTTTGATCTTTATTGTGTATTTTATTTATTTTTTATTTTTATTTTTATTTTATTTATTTTTCTTTTAATTTATTATTTCCACGCCTGTATTTACAATTTAAGCAATTAGCATCAATGTACAGGTCCTCCACGAATCCAGATACCGTTAATAAGCCCAGTAAAACATGTACACTGCTTTCATAGCTCCGCTAATTATTACACACAGTGCGAGGCATGCCAATATTGTCCCTAACTAGAGGCTGCAATGATGTAAACAGGATATATTGATGCCTCAAGATGCCTGACTAATTTAAGTTAATGCACATATACTATACCAGACAACAGCATTTTATAAAGGGAGTCCGTTTATCTACCCTCTACCAGCACTGCACTGTTAGCAACAGTCTATACTGACCATACGTTATAAGCTATTTCAATGACTACCTACATGCTTACATGTTACTGAGCATTATGTTTGGCGATAAATATGAAAAAGAGGGAAAGAAAAAAGAGAAACTATAATATAAAAATGTAAAGATAACCAATGAGAATCTGGTCGGACATTAAGGTCTTGCCGATATGATATAATTTAATGCCAAATGGTCACTAGATGCTATAAAGTTTGGACAATGCCAGACTCGGACCAGGCAGCTAAGACCTAATGTTTTGTTTATACTGCTTACCAATTGCTTACTGGATCCTGCCAGCATGCATCTTCTAATTGTTGCCTGAGTAATTAACCTGATAAAGGCCACTAATGGCCTACGTATAGTTGAAATGGTAGACATACAGCGCCTTTCCTCTTGCAAAGTTTAGATACCTTACATTTACTTCAATGCCTGTTTATTTCGATATCTATGCCTCTGCGCAGGCAACCGAATGTTATCTCTATGAATCCATAATGTGCCTGCTCACAATTTATTGCGACTTCAATAAAAATATTCAAAACAAAAGTACTTTAAGGGCCAGAAACAGCACAATAAAATACAATATGCCCAAATACTGTATTTAAAGGGCCAGATCTTCCAGGGACCATAATCACATGGCAAGAGGCTGGCAATCAGTGGCAAGGTCGGTTTCGCCACAGCAAAGTTTACAAGTATGATTGCTAACACCAAGTTCAGTGGTCCCTTCTTGTGGTGAGAACACTACACCTCCACTATGTCATTTTCCAACTTTTTGACAGACATGTCGGCTTCCACATAATATAACCTCTGGCTGGAAGTGAGAAGGGTGTTAATTGTTTGGTGAGATCCTACCCACATCTCTAGTTGTATGCCAGGACACTGAATATCTGGCATATTTGATGCAGCCAATGTCACCTCTGCAACAGTCATTTGTGTTTCTTGTGGCAATCTATTTTACTTGTGTAGAAACAGACATCCACCCTTCTGGAAGTCAATATTTGAACACACCATCTGTTAAAATGTCATATCTGTGTGACCCACCTACAGGCAGTCATCCTGTGGAGAGCACCAATGAGCATAGTACAATACCTGACCTTAATGTATTCTATTGTTCTTGCTAAAAAAAAGTTTAACCCCTTAAGGACACAGCTTCAGAAGCTTGTCTTACGCTTAATGACACAAGCAATTTTTGCATTTTCTTGCTGTATGCGTTCAACTTCAATTTGCATCTCTCTCGTTTATTGCACCGACGCATATTATATACTGTTTTTTAGAGGACAGAAAGGGCTTTAATTTGATGTAACATATATATATATATATATATATATAAATGCTTATTTATTATTAAAAAATACAGAAAAATGCAAAAAAAAACGAAATATTTTGTGTTTTTTGTACAGTCTTTGCAATAATAATGTGTGCCTAATTAGTGCAGGTTAAAGAAAGTAATTAAAAATAAATTCATTTAGTTGTTCTGATTTACAGAATATATAATGTGTCTGGGATTTTCAGTTTTTTTTGGTAGTTACAGGTCACAAAGCACAAGGAGTAAAATAAACTTTTAATATGGAGCGATTTTAGAATTTGGTATGTTTGTCTTGTAAGCTTAATAGCCATAAAAGAAAACAAAAATGCCACACAAAAGTATATATTTATATAAAGAAGACATCACAGGCTATTGTCCTAAGGTTGTTTTGACACTTTCTAAGTAGCCATTTCACCGCCAATCTCTGCTAAATATTGGAGTAAAATTTAGTATTTTGGGTTTTTTGGCACACGAACTTATAACAAAGAACTTCTCATGTGTATTTTGTAAAGTTGGTGTGTGCTTTTCCTGTACAAGGTTTTATTATATGTTCAGTTACTTCTGCTGAGTACAATGGTACCCCCATTGTATGTCTTTGGCACTATTTCGTGAAGCTACAGTGCCATATAGGAGACCTGTCCGTTTCAACATTTACAGTAGAATTTTGAGAGGCGGATTTAATGGGCCTATGCTTCAATTTGGGGTATTATAGCAGTTTGACTGTTCAAAAAAAACTCACAAAGGCCTACCATTTGTAAAAGTAGACACCTCAGGGTATCTCATATGGTGCATATTGTGCTTTAACATGCCCCCATTGTTTCACCAATATATGCCAAAGTATGTGCTAAAATATAATTTTGGACATTTTTTACATATGGATTATATTTTTGCTGGGCATTTTGTACATTTCATATGTGCCACTAAGTTCAAACCCCCCAAATTATGCTCAGCTAAGCCTTCCGAGTAAAACAATATGCCCAATGTATGACCTAGACACTATTTTGTGAAGTTACACTGCTGTAAAAGAGACATAACAAGTTAAGTTTTTTAAGTGTGAATTTTCATGGAGGGTTTTGATGCGTCCGTGTCCCACTTTGGAGCACTTGAGCAGGCTACATATTACAACTACACTATAAAGGCATACCATTTCTTAAAGAAGACATCCCAGGGCAATTCAAAAGGCATTTTTTGAACCTTAGCGTGGGATCATTTTTCCGCTAGCTTGTACCAAGTGTAGTGGTAATACGCATTTTTTCTGCCTTTTTGACACACAAAGTGAGTTTGCGCAGTATATTTTTCAAACCTTATGTGTACTACGACTGTATAATACTTCATATGTTGCTCAACTATGTCGGCTGAGTACAGCAATACCCCCGTATGTACCTTTGCCAGGTATATGTGGACATTGAAGGGGCACATTTGAGACACAGCCATTCCAGTTTTTTTCAAACTTTGAATTTTTACGCTGTGTCCATGTCCCATTTTAGAGTATTTTACAAGGCTATATAATCCAATTACCCCATAAAGGCATACCATTTCTTAAAGAAGACATCCCAGGGCAATTCAAAAGGCATATTTTGAACCTTAGCGTGGGATCATTTTTCCGCTAGCTTTTACCAAGTGTAGTGGTAATGAGCATTTTTTAATGTATTTTTTTACTTTGTAAATCTTTGTTTACTTTGTAAAACTTTTTTTACTTTGTAAAACCCGTTTTTAAACTTTTTTTTTACTTATTAAATGTTTTACATTTTCTTAACTTTTTTTACACTTTTTTCTAAACTTTTCTTTTACCGTTAACCCCTAACTAGCAGTAAGCAGCACTAACAGTAAATTCCCAATTTTCCCATAACTCCCACCCACCCCAGCTAGCAAAATATATAATTATAAAATATTTAAATAAATAAATTAAATAAATTGAACCCCTGAGGGTTAAAAAAATAAATAAAAGTTAATCCTCAGGGGTTAAAAAAAATTAGATCACAGTATAATACTGCGATCTGTATGTTGATCACTGAAGGCAGTGATCAACTGGCAGGGAAGGGGTTAATTTTTATTTAGACTGGGTAAAGGGGGGTGTTTTTTTTTTACTTAAAGTTACTAAAACAGTTAAAAAGCTTATTTTAAAAAAAAATAACGTTAACCCCTAGTTAGCCTAACACCAAATTCCCCAATTCCCCACTAACTTCCACCCATCCCAGCTAGCTAAATATATAATTTTTAAATATTTTAATTAATTAATACAATACATGTAACCCCTGAGGGTTAAAAAAAAAATAATAATTAACCCTCAGGGGTTAAACAAAAATCAGATGACAATAAAATGTAATCCCTGCCAATTGATCACTGTAGTCAGTGATCAATTGGCAGGGAAGGGGTTAATTTTATTAAAACGGGAAAGGGGGGGTGGGATTTAACTTTAATTTTTTTTTTTTACACTAGGGGGCAGGATCATTGAAGATCCGTCTCCCTGCACTTCACACAGAACCCGGAAGTGCAGGGAGGCGGAAGGTGAGTATGTGGAGCACATGTGCTCGCTCTGACATGCTGTCAGAGCGAGCACCGGTGCTGGGGCAGCCCGATCGGGTGCTCCCGGTCTGCCTCTAATACAGAGGCAGACCGGAGCACCGTTAACCCCGTGATCGCCGCGATTGCGGTGATCTGGGGTTAACTTTAGTAAATTACGGAAATTTTCCGTCAACGGTCCTTAACTGAAGGACAACACTGTCAACAGACACACACCCTCACTGATGCATACACTGACATACACTCACTGACTGATACACAGTCATTGGCACACACACTGTTTAACCACCACACACTTTTACTGAAACACACACATACACACTCACTGACAAACACATAAACACTCTTACTGACAAACACACATACTCTTTGACAGACACACATACTCTTTGACAGACACACATGCAAACACATAAAAACTCTCACTGACAGACACCTATACACTCACTGCCAAACATACACACACTCACTGACAAACACACACACACACACACTCCTTAACAGACACACACACAATTTATTTTTATTTTTTAAATTTCACTGTACCCAGCCTCCCAATCTTTGGGAGTGCCACCCAGGACTAGAGGCTGGCGAGGAATCTTCCAGGGTGTTTGGGGTGGGCGCTTTTTTGCTGCCCCCCTGCAAGTGCCACCCAAGGCAAATGCCTTGTCAGCCTCGTGCTAAATACAGCGCTGCACTGCACATATCTGGCTGACTATAATGTCCCTTTAAAGGACCACTCCACACCCCAAAAGCACTTCAGCTTACTGAAGTGCTTTATGGGTGAGAAGTATCCTAGTTTAACCCCAGTTTATAAAAGTGCTGATTGCAATGAGAAATCAGCACTTTTATAAATTAACTAGAGAACTCCCCCCTGGCTTCCCCTCCCTCACAGACCTCAGACCGCTGCTCAGCTCCAGATGTGCACGCAAACTGTTGCATGTGCGTTTGTGCGAGCCGGCACACGTGCGCACGTAGAGACCACTGATTGATTATTTCCCTGTGAAGAGACTGAAAGTCTCTTTCAGGGAAAAAGGGGAGGGCTTACAAAGGCTGCAATCATAAGGACTTTTGTAAGCTCTTTTAGACTACACTCCCAATGAATACATACATAAAATTATGTATGTATGTGTATTCATTGGGGGTATATCTACTAAACTGTGGGATGTTTTTCCTGTAAGTGTGGAGTGCTCCTTTAATACTTAATTCTTAAAGTGAAGGGGTAATGTAAATATGTTTGGCGCTTTGGAAAATATATATTTGCCTCATGATATTGAACAGTTTAAAAATAATTTTATAGGACATATAATGTGTATGCTCAAAATATAAACCATTTGCAGAAATTGTATTTTAGAATGAGGGTTAATATTGTGTGTATATATATATATATATATATATATATATATATATATATATATATATATATATATATATATATATATAAAGTCCTCATTGGCATTAATTACGGTGCTTTGTTTGCAATATCTGGGATGCATGAATAATGAAAGGTTAAAAGATGTTCCCACACCATCTGTCAAAGAATGGTCTGTCACATCTGCCGCAATTCGCTGGGCATAAATAAAGCCTGATTTATTTTGTATATGCCAAATATAAGCAATATACTCATATGACATAACCATTACAAACAGACTTTACATGATTGCAGATTAATATTTCCTAACCTCATTTATTATTGCATGGTATTAAGCCACACAAGATTATCCTACCCTCAAGAATAGCTTTTTATAACTAAGTTTAGTATTAGTAACATAATTGTGATTACGTTTGCATGCCCAATTGACAGAAGTATTTAATATGTCAGATTTTGCTTCATTTGTGTCTTATCCAGGTTAGCTTAAAGGAACATTTTAAGCACCGTAACCACTACAGTGCACTATAGTGGTTTTGGCGCCAGAAGCGATTCCTGATGTAAGTACTCAAACTGTTTGCTTGTGGTATGATTTCTTACCTGGGGACACTAATTTCTTCTATGTGCTATGCCTTGTTAAAGAATCCCAAGTTAGAGATCAAAGTGAAGTCAAATTACTTTGTGTCTCCAGTTCTTTCCTATGAATGTTTTTAGTAAATCAATAGAATATAAGTCAGGTATACAAACAAATATGTTCTGTTTGTAAAAGCACAAGTGAGCAAAACCATTTTTGAGCCCTTAGTTGGACTAATGAAAATGCAAGCTGCTGAGGTTTCTCTGAAATTCTTTTCAGTTCTCATATCCTCTGTTTTTGCAGTGTAAATACTTGGGCAGCCGCTTAAATAAAAGGGTATTCAAACTCTGCTGATTCATTTATATTGTCCAATTATATCATAAAGATAGTAAAGATTATAAGCAAGATAGTTATTCAGTAAAACATCTCCCACATATATCAAATATATCAAATTTCGTGCAGGCTGTAAATGGTCCCTGTAGTATACTCAGTGCGCCCTTCCTGGCCGCTAGTATGTAGCCATCCAGTTTAATCTGCCTAGGTTACTGTAATGTATCAGAGAAAGGATGGAGTCTTCATTTACAGTTCCTTTGCCCAGATAAATTTATTTCTTTGCAGTTCAAATACCATGCCGCAATAGAGGGGAAGGCAAGTGGAGCTTTATGGGCAAATTTTAGTTTTGCCTTGCTTTGTAACGCAAAATGAAAAGACACATAAATACATGTAGGAAAGGAATGGTTGAACCTGTGGAAAAAAAACAACAAATTTTATAATATGGATTTTTGGTATTATGTTAGATATTACTATATCCATCTCTATAATGCAAAACACACTACAGGATAAAGAGCAACCATTATATAACATGATTACAGAAACTATCATTGTGATGTTTTTTGTGTCATTTTTCAATGCAAACCTACTTGTATAACTATATTGCATGATTCATAACTATCTCTCCGGGAATTGTCCACTATAAGAGCTAATTGTATATCAAAAGCAAAAGAATATCTATGGTTAAAATAATAATAATAATAATAATAATAATAATAATATATATATATATATATATATATATATATATATATATATATATATATATATATATATATATATATATATATATAATTGTCCATAGTTGGAAATGTGAAAACTGCTATTCACCAATTACCAGAGATAAAGGGTTACTTCAAGCACCATAACCACTTCAGTAATTTAAAGTGTTTATGTTGCTTGGAGTCTGTGTGTATTTCATAGCGAAATGCTGCACATACAAAGTTTAACGCATTTGCTATCAGAGGTGTAACTCCACCGCTGGGAGCATCATTGGGGCATCATTAGCCCCAAACAAGAGTTTTGTTCATTGGCTGAGAGCCCTCCGCTGATGCTGGCAGCCTATGAATGGCTGATGGGAACAGTATCCAGCTGCTGCAGCTTCTTAGAATCCGGATGCACATCATTCAGCAGGACAGGAGCCTTGGTACCTAGTGGGGACACAAGTTAGAAGGCAAATCATTAACAGGGAATTAGGCCAGGATACCCTCACATCATCACAACTGCAGAAGACTGTAGTGGTTATGATGCTTGGAGTAACCCTTTAGACGTACACTCCAAGCACCAAATCCCCTGGTGTGCACCTAAGCACTGCAGCAAAGCAATCATCTACGTACTTTAGGAATAGTCATTTATACTTACCAGCACTCTTAAAACCCGTGAGCTGATACTCCCCAATAAATTATTTCACCTTAAGTAAAGAATATACCTTTTGTCAACTACATTATCTCTAACTGGTAATATTTTATTTAAATATCTGACACTGTGAATAAAATAAATTAGACAGCAGAAACATATGACATTTCTGTGTTAAACAGTCCTTCATAAATGTTTTAAGTTGGGTTTCCATATGTTAGTAAATTACTCTGTTCATCTGTCTGTCAATACTCCCCCTCACACACATTGAAACACACACATATATATATATATGTATATGTAATCATTTTTCCCAGTTATCCACTGAATTCTCTTGTGCTTAATTAGTCCTGTTTACCTACCACCCACCCTTCATGCACCTTATCCAAGTCTTTCATGTGTACTAGAGGGGTTAGTTAACCACATAAATCCCTAAAACAGAGTACCTTTCAGAAAATAAAATTCAACTAAATATTTCATCCCACCTAGTCTCACTTCATACATATTGTTCCCACTGCACAGCTTCTTCTCCAATACTACAGTAAATAATATAATTAATATAAATTATAAATTGTTAGTATACTGTACCACTTAATCATCCTTTTTGGATTCTGTTATTATACCTAGTAACTGTTAATTAGTGAATACAATGTACTTTTCCCATTTATGTAATGATGCCCTATTTCCTTTGAAACTGCAAATTCATTATAGCAGTGTAACACATTTGTTACAATTAACTGTATATAAATACACGTATTATAATTAATATTTATTACTGTCATCATCATCATTATTCTATAATTTTACATATTTAAAACTATGGATAACATAAGAGATGACCGATCTAAAGATTTTACAACAGTGCTCTATTCTATTTTTACAAATCCTGATATTACACCAAATTGGGTTGGATGTTTTTGTAGCAGATGTCTTTCTGTTTCCACGACATGACTGCAAAAAATTTATAATTACTTGACTTGTGAAATCATGTGCAAGAGCGTTGGCATAAAGGCAGAATAGATTGATGTAATATCAAACGGCAACGGTTTCATAAGATTATTCAGCTAAGTCTTCATGCAAATAAAATGTTATTTGGCAGAAGTAATCTCTGCAAGAAGCAGGATTAAAATAATTGTTTGAGAAGATCAAACAGTTGTAGTTAAATTCAATTACAAAGCTAAATACACGGGACCTACTCCAATTTGCCTGGGGGACACAAACAGAAAATCACTCTGAGCAGAATATAATATTTAAACAAGAAACTAGCACTGTGACAGTAGTACTATATCACAAATTGCTTATATGAAGTAATATTTTATTAGTACCCTGATTGTTTTGTTTGTTTTGTCACAAATTTAAAGTTTTTGGAGTATGCAAATGTGTGTACTTATATTTAGTGAATTTAGTTATACCATTTTTCAACCTAATCAATTATGTTATTTATTTTTCATTTGTACTGAATATTTGCATATCGTAGCAAATAATTAGGAATATTAGCATATTTTACATATTTTAAACTGTAGATTATCTCAGCTCTCCTCCCTAAAGGTATGGGGATAAGGAGGCATCTGTGAGGGCCTTTCCAAGTTTTGTACCATTGTTTGTGGATACCCACTGCTTTTTATTTCGTTAACAATGGGACCCTTGATCAATGTTTCACTGCTCCTTGGCTCAATGACTAAAACATTCCATGATGTGGCTTATCACAGTAGTGGACACAACATTGGTGGCTTTTAGTTGATGGTGGCGTTAAGTGCTTCACATATTAGTGGGAATTAGTCTGCCATAATTATAAACTACTTAGTGATGCCATAAGTCATTGCTCAAAATTTCCTCTCCTGAGCTATTAGCCAAGGCTAAAATGTACTTGCCACATAATTAATTATTTTTTGTTATTACACAAGGCATGTGTGTAAATGCAAGGATATGTACTTTATTTGTTTGGAGTGCCAATGCAGTAGTATATATGTGTGTGGAAATACATGAAGGTATATGCCTCTCTTTTTCCATTTTATACCACTTGTTACCCTATTTCACTTTGTTCCTTTATCTCCCCCCCCCCCCCCCCCCCAGAGCTGTGTTAATGCATGGGCATGCTAGGCAGTTGCCAGGGTCCTAAAGAGCATAGGTGCCCCATAGGCTTGATTAATAATAAATTAATTCATAGTAATTCTGAATTGTGCCATCTCTGTCTGACTTATCAAGTACAATTTTTATGTTGAATTTCTTGTTTTTCAACTTCAAGGCTCATGTTATATTGCCAAATGTTTGTGTGGATTAATGTCTGCAGTACAGCAGGTTTTTTAATGGTTAAATACTGATTTTGTTGGAGGTACCAATAAATACAAGCTTAATTGTATCGGTAATTTACATTTTTATTCCTGTGAGTGGTTGTGCAGCTTTGCCCGGGGACCTACAATGCTGCTAAGACAGACCTGTGCTTCCCATTGATACCTTGTTGTCGTGCCTTTTCCTCTTCTCATCCATGTTTTGCCACCTGTCCTCATGTCTGTTTCTTCTCATCCCTGTCGCCTCTTCCTGTCCTCATTCCTGTTACTGGTCCCCCTGTCATTTCTATTCCATCTCTCCATGTGTCCATGTGTCCCCATTCCATGTGTGTTCTCATCTCTCCTTCTGTTTAAATCTCTTCCTATGTCACCAATCCCCATTTTTCCATGTGTTCCCATTACTCCCTGTGTCTACATTTTTCCTTGTGTCACCATATCCCTATGTGTCCCTATTCCTTACTGTGTCCCCATCTCTCTACTTGTTCATATTCACTCCTGTGTCCTCATATCTCCACCTGTCCCGATTTCTTCCAGTGTCCCCATTTTTCTGTGTGTCCCTTTCTCCTATTTTGGAATTTTCTCTCCCTATCTTTTTTCTTATTCAATGTGTGGTCTCCTTCTGGCTTGCCAGGGGAACCTCATCCTCAAGTAATGCAGCTGCAGAAGTGATGGGCTTTTAGCGAGTTCTAAACAGAGCTCCTGTCAGGATTACAGTTGATCCAGCACACAGAATTGTGTCACACCTATGACTAAGGGTAACATCTAACCGGACCTTAGAATGGCCGGACTTAACGTACCTAAGAAAAGTCAATATACTAGCCAAGGTCAAGGACACAGAATGGGACACTGCAATAAGGCAAAGCCAATAGTCAAGGATACCAGAAGTCAGGGAAGTCAAAATGAAGGCAAAGTCCATAACCAGAAACACATGATCAGGAACACACTCTCGGATAACCATCTAAGGGAAACCATGACAGGGCAATAAGAAAAAGTAAAAATGAGTTTAAATAAGCCTCCTACAGATCCGATTGGCCGTAACCGGGCTTTGACCCCAGAACGTGCGTGCGCGTCTTTTGCGTGACGTCACACGCACGTTGATGTCATCATTAACGTGGGTAGACGTGGGGCTGTAAAATGGCGTGGATCTGCAGCGGCCAGCGGCCACCAACATGTTGCAGAAGTCAGGTATACTGGTGCAGGGCTGCTGAGGGCACTTGTCAGGAAGACAATTACTACTGCAGATACCACACGGTGAGGGTGACAGCTCCCTTGCGACTTGCATTCTGGTGATGTCATGCATCATTACAGCAAAAGCCATCTGGAGCTGTGTTTAGAACTTGCTCCCCATTTCTTGCTGGATTGAATGCCAACCTGCTTTGCCTCCAAACATCACATAAAGACTGCTAGCAAGTGGTTGTTGCCACAAAGCAGCTTGCCCTGACTTAACGTTCACTTATTATTTGTGAGAGAGCGAGAGGGAACTGTTAGGTCTTCAATAAAGGATATCCCAGTATGGAGTACTGTGCTAATCACTTTATGTGGACTGGCAGAGAGAGTATAATGGATTATATTGTGACAGCCTGTCATGATATGATTCAGTAACAGAGAGGGAGATATAGCCACTTATTCTGCAATAACTCTAAGCTGTGTACTAACTAAGTGTTCTGTGCTGTGAATACTGGGGAAATTCCTCCACTGATAGCAAATTTAGTTTTTATATATATATCTCTATATATATTTGTGTACGGGATAATAGTGGAACGTATGGTTAAAATGAATGTAGTCTGATTAGAACAAAGTCGGTTGAGGTGTGCCGAAAACGACTGGAGGTTAGACCTGTAAAAAAATGAGGGCAAAAATTATGAAATTATTTTTATTTATTTCACAAGGACTATTATTTAGACATATTATGGAAAGCAAGTCTGATTTCCTTCTCTGGGTTTGGAATGTATCAGAGGATTTCCTGTCTGGATAGTTTTGGTATGAGGGATTGCCAGAATATAATGGTCGTGCACTTTTGCTAAGTGTTTTTGCTTACGGCATGACTTAAGGTCATATGCTTTTTCTACAAAAAATTCTTTGGGTCTCAAGAAACCGTAAAATGCCAAATTTGCCGCTGACTTGATTACCAGATTAGTGGGAAAGGGTTATTATCTACTAATTCAGAGATCTTCCTTAAGATGTTGCTGTCTATGTCAAGTCTTTCAAGGGGATTCGGATACTTTAGTCTCTGAATACCTTTCAGGACACTTTTGACCAGATATGAAGATAAGATTGGACTTTTGTTTGGGTAAATAGTTAACATGTAATGTTGTATGCCTGTCAACTAAAGTTTAATGGTGTTGAATGCTAGTCTCAAAGAGATATGGCAAGAGATGTGGTCGTCAGGAAGACCGTGTAGAAGAGAGAGAATTCTAGAGATGAAAAAACTTCCTTGAGGAATAATCCTCATAGCTACGTTGAGTGAACCTAAAAGTGACTGTAATTCCTTCCTGGTGCAAGACCCATGAGTGGTGCAGACTTCAATATAGGTTAAAATCATGTCTACCTTTTCCTGAGGCAGGATAGCTTGCATGGATACTGTTTCGGTTGCTGGGACCTTCTGTTTTGTCTGGGGCTACCGGAACTCCTAAATCCTTAAATAGAGAAAGCATGTGTTGTAGACTGTACAGTGTGTAGTAGTGTGGTTCAATTGAGAGAAAATCGTCAATGTAGTGAATCACTACTGGCAATCTGCTTTTGTTAAGTAAGAGCTAGGTGAAGGTCTCTGCGAAAATATCAAAGATTTTTGGGCGACTCTAGTCGCGAAATAGTATTTATTCTCCCGCTTAACGACATGCAGATGCCAGAGTGATTTATGAATTGGTAGTAGTTTAAAAGCATTTGTGATGTCTGTTATGCTTAACCAAGCTGCCTTGCCGAAGTTAGTTATAGCTTGTATTGCATCGTCAATTTTCGCATATTGTAAAGATAAATCCTCTGATGGTATTAGTGCATTTAAACTAGAGGTAGTGGAAAAGTGAGTGCTGAGAAATCGATGATAAGTCTCTTTTTATTATTAAATTTACCTGTAGCTATGCCTAGAGGGTTCGTTCTCCAAGAAGTGAATGGTGGGGTAGTGAAGGGCCCTATCATAAAACCATTCTCTGTTTCTTTATTGAGGAGTTCCTGCAGACTAGTCGGGTCTGTGAGTGCGGATTGTAGGTTGGGGAATTCTAGAATACCTGTGAGGAGTGCAACAAGTCAGTGTGAAACCCATTGGAGACACCGGAGGTGAGAAAGTCGACAAGATTTGAAGAAGGATAATCAGTCAGGTAACGTTGCAAATTGGGTACGTTTATTGGGGTTAATGATTTTTTGGGGAACAATTTATTCAGCCACATTGTTTTAGCGTGTGCTTTGAAACAAAGTGAACAAACTTAAAGACGCCAGCAAACACTGTAACTACATCCCCCTGCAATAAAATGATTACATACTTGAGCTTTCCCAATTTATCTTTCAACTCTCTTTGAGTCATATTTGGTTGAAACTCTGAGTTGGCATTGATAGTGGAGGGTAAAGCAATGTTATTGGGACAGAAATTAATAGTATGTGAAGGTGAGGAACATATTGCACAAGCTGGTGTTTTAAGTCCAGCAAAATGTCTGCAAAACAATTCTGTGTCTAATTGGCCCCAGTCAGTAGGAGTATTGAATTGAGCCAGTGATGCAGAGGATCTAGCTGAAAAGGACTTATGGTAATCGTAGAATGTGTAGCCTCCGTATTTATAAGCTAGGTCCACAGGCTTGTGTAAGTATAAATCTAGTTTCGCTCTACGGTGGGGAAAAGAAGAGCAAATAACGTCCCTATATAATCCGATGGCTAAGAAAAACTCTGGAATATTTAACTTCCTGTTAAGTCTAGAGTCTCTAGACTTCCTTACCACGGATAAATCATTAAATGTGTATGACCTGTTTTCAATTATATCTTGTGATGCAATAAGGAAAGAAGCCAGATTAATATCTTTGCCTTCTAATATGTCACGTTCAAGGTTTTGTGGAATGAGATGTGCTGGATTAATGATGCTAGTACTTTTAGCGGGTAGAGGATTAGAGTTACCTCCTGTGTTTGGTTCTGGCTGAGTTAAGGGAATTTGGACATCCGGGATGATTGGTTGGTTATTGGATTCCAGATTATCCAGATTAGTTGTTAATAGTGGCTACAGAAGTCACTATAGAGGAGATTGTGTTATGTAGTTCTGACAAACTGTTTTGGATATTACATTTAGAACTAGGTCCAGGCCTTTCATTATCATTATGCGTGTTTAACAAGCGAAATAGTTCGACTTTCCTGGCTGTGGCAGGAAAGGTAATGTTCTTCCTTTTAAGTTTGGCCGTAATTTTTGGAATTGTCCAATTGTAGCTGGAGGCTACGACGGTTTGCCTCGTTTGGGAGTTAGATCTGGTCGGGGTGCTGATAAGCGACAGGTCATCTCCTTGTAGTGAAGCGTTAGACATGCTATGGGTGTGAGGTAGATGACTTGGTTAATATGATATCCTGATCGGTATGAAGTAACCTAGCTCCCTAGATTTAATGCCCGAAGACAAAATTATATTATTCTAAATAATTAGGTGAGAGCTGACACCCTCACTACTTGCCAAGTGACTTTGAGAGGCTCTACCTATGATTTGGCTCATGGGGCTTTTGGTGCCACTGACGTAAGCGGCGGGGTGTTGGCCTCTCAGCGACATTTACGAGATTCAAGATAGATTGGCCGTGACAGGTGAGGCCCTGACTAAGGCACTAACTATGAGTTCGGCCGTTGGGCTTGTACCTCCGAGCGTGAGGATGGGAGTTGGCCTTAAGGGACCGCTCAACTTAAAACAAGGAGGCCTATGAAGAAATTATTCCTAATTGGCGTGGACCTCTTAAACGTTTACTTCATATCTAGTAAGGTTAAAGTAAAAGTATCTATATTTTTTAACACACATACCTTGCTAGTGTACTGGTAGGGCGTGTTTAAGTGCTTGAGATGGCTTCCTAGACCTAAACAATATAAATTATACATAGAGATTTTTTTTTTTGGACGTGAGATTATCTCAATATAATGTGAGAAGTAAAATGTACCGACGGAGGAGAAGGGAAAGGGGGATGTGGGGGGACATTTTAAAGAAGCATGAAATTACTAACCAGACTTAGGTGTATTTAGGTTGAATAGGAGATCGGAAGGCGTACTAAACTTATTTAGTCAGGGAAGTTTTATGGAGGGGAAAAGGTGGGAACACTTTGGTTATAAACGGAGAGAATTTAATAAACTGATGAAATAATACTTTTAAACCGACATGTAACAAATTAAATTAATTATATATACGTGACTATGGAAACATATTGTGTAGTGTATAGACCTAAGGGCATTGATTGTACTGCAATCTCCCCTGGCAGTGTTACATATTAATGACAAAGTCCTACAGACTGTAAGCTCATTTGAGCAGGGCCCTCTTCAACCTATTGTTTCTGTAGGTTTTCTTGTAATTGTCCTATTTATAGTCAAATCCCCGCTCTAATAATATTGTACAGCGCTACAGAATCTGTTGGCACTATATAAATGGCAAAAATAATAAAAGTGGTGCAGTAGCAGTTTAACACCAATAGCCTGCAGATTAAGAAGGCAAAACACACACATAGTAGCAGTAATTGAAATATGAAACAATGCCTGAAATGGGATGCAAACTGATGAGAGCCTGAACAGAAATTGTACGTCTGAGAGAACAAATGAACAAACTGCCGAATGCAGTTAATACATAAATGCATATATGACTATATATGTTTGTGCACAAGTGGAAGTTTTAGCCGAAAGATTCCCACAGAAAAATGTGGAAACAAAAGCATTTAAACGAAAGGAAATATATAGCGTTCGTTTAGCGATATGACTTACGGTTTAGGTGCGACTAGTCGGGAAAAAGTGTTCGTGCATTTCTAATACTCAGATAAGCGTACGAAATGTTTGTAAGAAACCAAAGAAAAAACAAGTTTCCTGCGCTCTCTCCTAAATCATTCCCTCCAATGGCCATTGTTGTAACAAATGGAGGTTATTTAGTTACAACAATGGCCATTGGAGGGAATGCCCGCCTGCCATGTCAAGGCAAACCTCTCAGGTGGGTCCTTTTTTTTTTTTTTTTTTTTACTATATGTATTGGGGCTGATATGTACTATGGTCGTTGCTGCCGCCTAAGAGTGATGGGAGTTTGAGCGCAGGACTTGCTTTTTTGTATATATGTGTATATATATGTATATATAAAGCGCTATATATATATATATATATATATATATATATATATATATATACATATACACTAATTTCTAAAGATATTAAACTGATTATAATACTAAGGAGCAGGTGTGGTTTTGTGCGTAAAGTTGGTGTTTTTAAATAATTTTAGCATTTTAATATATGGGTCTGTTTGTATGTAATGTTTCCATTTGCATGTAGGGGATTTGTTTGGATGTAGTGTTGGCTTTTCAATGTGAATGTACATTCATGTGTACTATTGGTGTTTAAATGTTTGTATATACAGTTGAAGTTTGAATTCAAGGGTGTTTTTGTATGTAATGTTTGTGATGGTAGGGGTACGTTTGTTGTGTGTTGTGTTGGTGTTTGATTGCTGGGATGTATGCACATACTTACAGAGATATACATGCACATTAACACACATGCACACACATTCATATACACACTGAAGCATACACACAGAGACACAAAGATACACACTTTGACACACAGATGCATACTGTCACACAGACTCAGAGACACATACTAACATATACACACACTAGCACAGACACACACACTGACACACAGATGCACACACACTCAGATACACACATACACACACACACACACACCTTGACACACAGATACAATCTGACACATAAACACACACTAACACACAGACGCACACTGGCACACAGATACAGACTCAAATACACACGGAAACATAGATACACACACTGAAGCACAGATACACACACTGACGCACAGATACAAAGACACAGATACACACACTGACACACTTGCACATACACATTCAAATACGGACTGACATACAGATACACACACACTCAGACACACACTGATAGAAAGATACACACTGACGCACAGATACACACAAAGTGACACACCGATACACATTGACGCACAGATACAGATACAAACACTGACACATACACACACGCACAGATACACACATTGACGCACAGATACACACACAATCTGACATACATAAAGACATGCATGTTAAAATGTTTGTATATGCAGCCACTCTCCTGTTAGCTTACCTTTTGTGTCCAAGAGGGTGGCTTGCTTGGGGTTCTGGTCCTGGCTGAGGCTGGTGGGAGTGAGCATGCAGCAGCAGCTCACTCCAGCCTGTCCTTTGCCTCTAAGCTGCTATATGAGTCGCTGCCTCCAGCCTCCTCCTCCCTCCATTCCATCCATTGTGGAGTTTTGAAGATTACTCAGTTTTTTTTATCTAAAATGTATCTGTATTGATGACTTGACACAATATTCTGTGCTTCTTTCCTTATTCTGTTTCCTTTTTTTTATTATTATTATTTTCAGTTAGTCACCCTTTTCTCTTTTTAATTTGAAGTCTTACAATAACGGTATGATTATCATCTGTATATATAATATTCCTATATATTCCTTATATTCATTTTGTTCTGCTGGTCAAACTATTGCTTACTTTTGTTGATATACAAGGACTTGGGTAAACAACTATAGTAGTGAACAGCTCTTATTGTATGAGTAAGAAACTCTTTGATCAATCAGTGCAATCCAGACTGCAGAGTTTCAGGTGTGAAGGTACATGCAATCATTTTGAGAAGCCTTGACAAAAACACACGTACTCAGTGTTCCAATGCTGGAGAAAGTTTGTATATATTGCGCAACACCACCAGTTTAAGGTAGAGACTTTGAGCAGAATTCCAGTTATGTAAAGGTTTACCAAGGGTGGCATTGTACACTTTCCATGTCCACGTAACTTAAGCTTATAAATAACACCCAACCTTATCAAATACACCGGGGGGGTTGGCTTTTTATGTGCCTGAAAATTTCCTATAAGTGAACAGAGAAATTCAGAATTCTACTATCTGTTAAACTGATGCTGATGAGCTTCATTGAGATATAACCACATATCACCCTGACTCCCTTCCCACCCATTTTTGACTCCAAAGTAAAGAGGAGTAGGTAGACACCTTGACCTTCAGTTTATCAATATCCCCATGTTTGTTCAAGAAAGTGCTTGTTAGAAAATGTTATTATAATGGTTAGAGTGTTAGAGTGCATAATCATATATTGTTTTTTTTTAAATAGGGTTTAAGTCAGTGCTTAAGGTATTTCCACACAAGTGCAGAACTCTGATTATTCCTGCATGCTCTTCACAGATTGAATGGTACTTCTGTTTGATAATGACTTGTTAACTTACTGATATGTTATAATGTATGTTTCCACTATGGCACAGGTGACTTTATTAAAGGTTCACTATTGGGTCAGGAACACAAACATGTATTCCTGACCCTATAGTGTTAAAACCACCATCTAGCCCCACTGGACCTCACATACCTCCATAAATATAGTAAAAATCTTACTGTATTCAAGCCTGAAGCTGTAACTCTGCATGCTGTTAGACTCAGAAAAACAAGCAGTCTGCTGACATCATCAGAAGTGGTAGCCTGATCTAATCACAATGCTTCCCCATAGGTTTGGCTGAGAGTTACAAAGAGGCAGATCGGGGGCAGAGCTAGCATGATTCAAACACAGCCCTGGCCAATCAGCATCTCCTCATAGATATTAGTTGAATCAGTGAATCTCTATGAGGAAAGTTCAGTGTCTGCATGCAGAGGGAGGTGACACTGAATGTTTGGATGCATTTTAGGCAGCCATGACCCAGGAAGGATCTCTAACAGCCATCTGAGGAGTGGCTAGTGAAGTTATCACTAGGCTGTAATGTAAACACTGCATTTTCTCTGTAAAGTCAGTGCTTACAGCAAAAAGCCTGAAGGTAATGATTCTACACACCAGAACAAATTCAATAAGCTGTAGTTGTTCTGGTGACTATAGTGTCCCTTTAAGGATGCCGTGAAAAGAATGATAAATTATTCCATAAAATTGTAAGGATAAATAATTCTGTAAAAAATATCCAGGTGTGGTGGTTATTTTAATACTTGCAAATGCTTCATACTCATTATAATGAAACTTTCTTACTGAATGTGCAGTAATTATAGATTAGATGCTTAATGTTGCACTTAAAAATACACCTCGGCATATGTAGTTCTCTACGGATTGCGTCTCCATGCGTCTCCATAATTTATAGTGTTCCAATTAGAATTATTTTGGGAAGACAGCATTATTATTTGATGCTGATCTGCGAATGATTTGCTTCCATGTGAACAATATACTGGACAGTCTCAAGAGTGTTGTATTATCACGTAGAAAGATTCCCCTACATGGAAAACAAGAATGGTTTTAAAAAGGTCATGCAATTTGCAACATCATTATCATTGTTTCCCTCTAAAAGATTTACTCAAATCGTTTGTTTTCTTTGTAAGCATAGGAAATAGTTGAAAATGTATAATATAATTGTGCTCTATTATAGATGATTCAACATTTCTTACAGTCCACAAATGCTCCTAACTACATATTGCAATTACAATATCTGTATCTTCAATTTAAAATTGTGATTATTATAAGTGTTTTTCATCCTAGTCCAAAATAGAAAAATAAGTGTATAACAGAATGAATTGGATAAAAAAACAATACCAAAAAGAAAAGAGAGCAGGAGTACTCTCATTATGTTAAGGAAGTTCAATAAAATAAACGTTCAATAGTTATCGATTAAAGCTATACAAAAAGGTCTATAAAAGAAGAATGAGGCTAATATGATTTCTGTATTTTGTACTCATATATGTTGATCAGTAACTAGGATCAGACATAGCTAAATAATTATTTCTTTATTTACTAAGCTGATACTTATGTAACAAGAAAATTGCAACAGCTTTCTGATCTGTCCAATATTCCCTTAAGGAGAGAAGAAAGCAATACAGTACATAGATTCTGTAATATGTTGGTAAAGGGATTATTACCTAAATGTTTTTTTTTTTGGGGGGGGGGGGGGGGGGGTTACAAGTGTAAACCCAAAACCAATCTTCTATAGGCAAATGTGTTACTTACAGGATCACCTAGTGGCCATTTTTGTTGTTGTTATTTTTTTTTAATATATTATTTTCTAAAAGAAAAAATATTTTTATTCTTTATGACCCTTGTACCTTATACCTGTAACACTCCAGTTAAAGCACGTAAGATTTCTCATGACATTTAGCAAGCTGAATGGCTACCTGAGTCTCATGGCAATAGTAGTCATCAAGAACTGCAGTGGTAAAGGTAAACCCAGGGGAGCACTCATTAATTACTTCCCTTGCGGTTTCACACTTATGTTGCGAGTTGTTAACGTTCTAATTGAATGGTGTGAACATTCCAAAAGGTACCGTGGAGGTCCTTTGGGACCTGATGGAATACACCCAAAGCTATTAAAAGAGCTTAGTGGTGTACTAGCAAAACCATTAACAGATTTATTTAACCAATCATTTTTAACAGGAGTAGTCCCGTAAGATTGGAAGTTAGCGAATGTTGTGCCCATTCACAAGAAAGGTAATAGTGGAGTAGTCGGGCAAACTATAGGCCAGTAAGCCTTACTTCAGTAGTGGGGAAAGTGATGGAAACCATGTTAAAGGATAGGATTGTTGAACATCTAAAAACACATGGATTTCAAGATCAGAGACAACATGGGTTTACTTCAGGGAGATCATGCCAAACTAATCTTATTGATTTTTTTGATTGGGTAACTAAAATTATAGATCAGGGTGGTGCATAAGACATTGCTTACCTAGATTTCAATAAGGCTTTTGACACTGTTGCACATAGAAGGTTTATCAATAAACTGCAATATTTAAGTTTGGATTCCAATATTGTTGAATGGGTAAGGCAGTGGCTGAGTGACAGGCAACAGAGGGTTGTAGTCAATGGAGTATATGCAAAGCTTGGGCTTGTCACCAGTTGGGTACCTCAGGGATCTGTACTTGTCACCAGTGGGGTACCTCATGGATCTGAATATCTCTTTAATATTTGTATTAGTGATATTGAAGAAGGTCTTGATGGTAAGGTATGTCTTTTTGCTGATGATACTAAGATATGTAACAGGGTTGATGTTCCAGAAGCGATAAGCCAAATGGCAAATGATTTAGGTAAACTAGAAAAATGGTCAGCGTTGTGGCAACTGACATTTAATGTGGATAAGTTTAAGATAATGCATCTTGGACGTAAAAACCCAAGGGCAGAGTACAGAATATTTGATAGAGTCCTAACCTCAACATCTGAGGAAAGGGATTTAGGGGTGATTATTTCTGATGACTTAAAGGTAGGCATACAATGTAATAGAGCAGCAGGAAATGCCAGCAGAATGCTTGGTTGTATAGGGAGAGGTATTAGCAGTAGAAAGAACAGAACACTGGTGAGACCTCACTTGGAGTATTGTACGCAGTACTTTAGACCGTATCTTCAGAAGGACATTGATACCTTAGAGAGAGTTCAGAGAAGAGCTACTAAACTGGTTCATGGATTGCAGGATAAAACTTACCAGGAAAGGTTAAAGGATCTTAACATGTATAGCTTGGAGGAAAGACGAGACAGGGGGGATATGATAGAAACATTTAAATACATAAAGGGAATCAACACAGTAAAGGAGGAGACTATATTTAAAAGAAGAAAAGCTACCACAACAAGAGGACATAGTCTTAAATTAGAGGGACAAAGGTTTAAAAATAATATCAGGAGGTATTACTTTACTGAGAGGGTAGTGGATGCATGGAATAGCCTTCCAGCTGAAGTGGTAGAGGTTAACACAGTAAAGGAGTTTAAGCATGCGTGGGATAAGGCTATCCTAACTAGAAGATAAGGTATTTAGAAAATTGGGCAGACTAGATGGGCCGAATGGTTCTTATCTGCCGTCACATTCTATGTTTCGGAAAACAAATGAGGTGAGACACCATCCGCGAATGCAGCCAGGGCGTCTCTGGCGGTTTGTGGTTGAACACCATGTTGCGAAGTACGAACGTTCTAATCGAGTGGTTCATTGAGGTGGTCACCGTTCGGGAGGCGAATGGATTCCCTTTGTGGAAGCACTCCCGAACATGGAGCAAGCACAGCACATGAATATACAGGCAACACACATACTAAAGAAGGGAATAACCCACGAATAGCGGCGGATCCCCCCTCAGTGTCTGACCGTTTTCCCCCAGTCATCCTACCTAGACATTGCTGCAGTGTATTAAATCAGCAGAACCACCAGGCTTTAACAATGCAGCATGATGGAGTCCAAATGAAGGCTGAATCAGGAGAAGTGGAGTTCTGCCAACTCCACCCCCTGGTGTCAACAGCCGATGACAGCTCAGTAGGCAGGTCTGTCTTTAAGAACAGCATATTTTTTGTCCGAAAAAGGAAGTAGTGGAAAAAACATGTGGCTGCCAGACAGCCAATGATGGTGATTCACACAACTCCCAACATGATTTAAAAGGCTACTGAAGCCACCATGACCAGTTTTGCTTTTTAAAGTTCTTATGGTCTAATAATTAAAAAGACATAAAAACACGTTTGATAAAACACATATCACAAAGGTGTAAGTTTACACAAAAAAGTTAATAAAAAAAATTATTGGTTTAAACATTTTTTTTAATGCAACACAAACTGATGGGTCCTGCCCCAGTTGCCCCTGTGAACTTCACTGCATTTAGGATAGATAATTTATTTTTTTCCAACAGCTGAACATTGATAATTTTCCATTTTGTCAAATTGGATACATTTAGAAAACAATTCTCAGAATTTTCAGTTCACTAGCCCTTTAGAGGTATTAAATGTCCAAGGGAAGTAAAGTGAGAGAGAAAGAGAGTTGTCTGTCTTGTCATCACTAAACACCTGAGTAGGAGATGGTGGAGATCTGCTACAAATTAAATCAAATTAAATGATCATTGCACTCTTTCTCTTTCTAACTCCGGCCCCAACCCAATGCTACACTTGTTTGACCTCCCCACCTTGGAGCTTTTATGGGGAAACCCAAAAAGCTTCAGGATCGCAATGTGCAATAAGTGACGTTCTGAAATGAAGAGGTTATTTATAATAGTGTGGTTTGTCTGGACACCCATATGATGTGGATGTTCTTGATATCTCCCTAGCACTGTCATGGGGAGGGGTTTGGCACAGAAATAGATTAACGAAAGTGCCTCTAGTGGCTATCAGGAAGTCACCAAAGCACCAAAATTTCTTTAAAAAACAAAAACGCAGTGCCGGGTTAAAACTAACCAACCATTACACCCGGACCAATTAATTGAGATAAAGTGGTCTTTAAGGCTATATTGTTCCTTTAATGCAAGAGACACTGGGCATTCTCCTGGCACTCACCTTTGGGGTGTAGAGCACTAAGTGCCAGAGAGAATCATAGTAAATTCACTTTTCATAATTGTGATAAGCATTTTGCATAAACCATCAACTCAACTGTGGTATTCAATTAAAATCTGTAGGTCTGTATGTAATCTTTAGATTTTTCTTTTCCCGTTCACCAAATGTGAGAGATAGGTGGTGAGGCCTGACCTTTGGTTTTATGCTGTTTGCAGGGCCATCTTTCCACATGGGCATGCTGGGCACAAGCATAGGGGCCCCACAGCATTGCCTATGTGCCGGGGCCGATGGAGAGCCTGCCCTGCTCACTTGCTTTGGGCCAGTGAGGATATCAAGGATCTCACTCACAGGCCCAGAGGCCTTTTGTTATTGACAGGAGGGAGGCAGGAGGGACCTGGGAGGCAGATAGTTCCTCCAGTGAGCATGCTGATTGGAGCATTGCCGTGGCAACTGAGAAAGGAGCGATTTAGGAATATTGGGGGAAATAAAAAGTTACAATGTATTTATGTGACAATGACAATGTATTTATAAACAATGGAATCAAAGGACATAATTTATGTTTATTCATATTACCGTATATACTCGAGTATAAGACGAGTTTTTCAGCACATTTTTTGTGCTGAAAAACCCCAACTCGGCTTATACTCGAGTCACTGTCTGTATTATGGCAATTTATATTGCTATAATACAGACAGGGGGCTGGCAGCGAGCGCTTACCTCTCCTGCAGCTCCTGTCAGCTCCTGTCAGCTCCCGCCGGTCTGTTCAGCACCTCTGTCAGCTCCCAGTGTAAGTCTCGCGAGAGCCGCACTATGACCCCGCGGCTCTCGCGAGACTTACACTGTGAGCTGACCGGACCGGTGCGGAGGAGAAGGGAGCTGACAGGAGCTGCAGGAGAGGTAAGTGCTCCCTGCCAGCCTCCCTCTTCCCCCCACTGAACTACCAATGCCACTAGACCACCAGGGAGTGAGAGCTCCCCTCCCTGGCCAGCTAGGAAGCAGGGAGGGGGGACGAAAAAAATAATATATATAAATAATAATAATAATAAAAATAATAAAATAAAAAAATAATAAAATAAAAAATAATAATAATAAAAAAATATTAATGAAACAAAAAACAATATTAAAATAATAATTAAAAAATAACCCCCCACCAAGGCTCTGCATCACACTCTGCATCACACACACACACACACACACACTGCACTCATACAAACACACACTGCACTCATACACACACACTGCATTCTCATACACCCACTGCATTCATTATATACACACACTGTAAATAAATATTCAATTAATATAATTTTTTTAGGATCACATTTTATTTTGAAATTTACCAGTAGCTGCTGCATTTCCTACCCTAGTCTTATACTCGAGTCAATAAGTTTTCCCAGTTTTTTGGGGTAAAATTAGGGGCCTCGGCTTATATTCGGGTCGGCTTATACTCGAGTATATACGGTATATTGATAAAAAGAGTTATATTTTAGATAATTTATGGTTAGCAAAAAATAGCTGGGAAAAGTCAGCAAGATTGTGTAAGATTACTGTTACAATACAACCCAGTTCATCCTGTTCTGGAGATCTTATCTCTTGAGGGATATTATTTCAACCGATTAGAATCAGAGCAGAGCCACTGAAAAATTATGTCAAATAAATCATTATAGGAAAAAAAATAAACCTGTCCAGATGATATTTTCATTTAATCTTAGTGTTCAACTCTTCTGACAGTAAATGGTATTAGCGAATTACGAAAATAATTATTTTCTTTGACATTTATAAACATTGATTTGTTTACTTAAATTAGTATATTGAGGATGTAAACTAAAAGACACAGATGCACATATGTTTAATGATCATAGTATTGCATTTTTTTCAGATGTGCTTTAGGGTATTTAACCGCTTCACTACCAAATTCAAGTAATTTTTATTTTTATTTTGCTTCCTGGAAAGTAATGTTTAAATGTATTTTTGCATCAGCATGCATAGATAGTGCATAGAGAAATGGTTAAAAGGAAAATGTTCTAAAGCCTTGCTTTTCCAAAATTCTGTTCATTCAATAAAAAAGATATAACATGATTTCATCATAACAAAACAAGTTACCTTTGCACTATCCCAAATCCCTATGTGCATATAAAAAAAAACAAGCTTTTAGTACTACTGCAGTAGCCATTAAAGTGCAAGCTCACCTGCCAGTCAAGGCAAACCACTCACAGGTGAGTCAGATGCTAAAAATTTACCTTATTGTTTTCAGCTTAATGGCATAAGCTCTAATGAGACGGGGGTATTTTTTTATAAAAACCTACACATTTATTAACTTCTAGGAAGAGACAAATGGTGTGGGGAAAAACAGTGCAAATAAAATTGCTAATAATCCTAAATAATTTGCAAGTAAATTCATTTTAAAAACTCCACAATAGTTTATCCTCCCAACAGTGATATCACTGAATTGTTCTGTATGCACTTTTTACTTAATTTGGCATAGATCTTCAATTAATCATTAATCAAATGAAAATTAATTTAATTCAGGATTTCTGTAATACCACTTTCATGTGGTCATTCATCCCACGAGCAAGATTTACTAATACCCTATGATAATTAAATATGATATCAGTTCATCGTTTGACCATTCACGCATTTGGAAAGAAAATGTAATTAACTCGGTGAACAATTTGTCTTGAGAGGTTTAGAGATAACTTTAATATGGTAGATTTAGAAGCCATTTTTATATATTGAGTTTTAAGTTAGAAAGCAAAAACACCTACCAGTGCTGTAGAAGATATTTATTAAAATTGCTCACTATTTGCATTATATGCCATCTCTTATCAGAGTTTGTTAATTATACTGTGCACACTCAAAGTCCTTTTTTATGGCCTCACTTTGACTTTCTCTAACAGTGAAAATTGCTGGTAGCTCTGTGTGGGATAATTGCTATAATTCTGCAAATTACCTTAGCTTAACTAAAATATTCAATGTTACATATTCAGTACCATATTACTATATGACATGTACAATATATAAATAAATATATATATATATATATATATATATATATTTTATGTCATATATATTTTTTATATATATATATATATATATATATAAACAGAACAAATTGAGAGCACTCAATGGATTTGGTGAATCAAAAAAGATATATATTAAATAACACGCATATAAATCAACGTTTTGACCGTCTAGCTGTCTTTATCAAGATGCTGTGGCATGTAAAATTATCAAATAAATACATTAACAAGTGTTGAACTTACCCAATCACCAAGTGCACCCTGTGTATCCAATCTGCTGTGTGAATAGAGCCGCAAACCGCGGACTGTTGTGTGAATTGCCGTAAAGTGACCTGAAGCAGACTCACCCGGTGTTGCCTAGAAACGGCAAAGCTGTTTTAAAAAAAGGATTCAGAGCAAATTTAAAACCAATACGGAGGAGTAATGAAAAGTACATGTATAATCATAAACGTCTATGCACCTACATAGATGAAAGCTGTAAAACTCTGAAAAGCAAATTAAGCCGGAAAAATGTAAAAAATCTGATGTGTATACATCTGTTAGGTATAGGCAGTAATATTGAGCGGACTCAAAATACAAAATAAATGATGAATGGAAAAGATGTATGAGAGATGTGTAAGCTGGAAAACAAAAAGAAAAACTACAAATAAGCTGGCTCTGCGTGATCTAGAAATGCCAGCATGTGACAATGAGTGAAAGTGTATGATTCTGACAAGATCTCTAGCGCTGTTAACTGTGGTATGAGATCGTCAGCGCAAATGTAGTGAATGAGCTGTGGCCTGTAATGACCGCAGTGATGAACATGTAAACTCACACAGAAGGTGCTCGGGACGTGTGAAGGAAACGCTCGGCATACTGAAATGCCCTGTAAAGTGAAAAAAAAAAAAATGATAACAATACGTGCTGGGACAGACTAGAATGTGTGTATGAGTGTGAAGGATGAAATAAAAGCCTGATAATGCCAAAACTCTAAAAATTGTGAAATGAAAAGATGAAAAATGTAGTGAACTAAATAGTGTAAAAAAAAGAAAGACTATAATACAAGTGACCAATGTGAATTGTGCATGAATCAAACAAGTGATGTAATGTACTAAAGAAAAAATATATAGTTAGAATACACTACTAAGTAAAATAGTGAATCTAATAGAGTACGAAATTAGCCTCAATATTGAGAGTACTATAGCATAGATAAAAGAAAGAAAATCACAATACCAGGACGTTTAACCTCTAAATGTTATAAGTATTCTGATAGAGCATGCAGAGATAGAAAAAAAGCTGGTGCTATATCCCCAAACCACCACTTAAATATCCACAAAAAATTACTGGAATCACATTCTGTAAACCCCAAAAAATGGAATTTTTCAAAATTATACGGCTACTATAGAGACTCACAATACTTTGAGTAAGGGTCTCATGTGTCTAGATTGTCAGTCCCATAACGAGCATTGTCAGCGAATGTTCAAAAAACAACCAAAATAATTATATTCATTCAGTCCTTTCGGTTGAACTGTGTCCAGATATTTAATCCAGAAAGTCTCCCTTTGTAATAGTCAGGGGCGGGCTGGGCCGCGGGGCAGGGAGGCAATTGCCCCCCAGGCTGCCCGAAATTCTTTTAGGACCGGCCGCGGCGGGCCGGCCCTTTAAATGCTGCAGCCGCCGAGCGCTCTGTAAAGAGCGCTCAGACGGCTGCAGCAGCTTTTCCCTCCCTCCCCTCCCCTTTAGCGTGGCCGAGCTGCTTTCCGGTCCGCGGTCCCGGCCGGAGTGATAGGAAGGTGCACGCTCAGTGTGCACTTCCTGTCAGTCCGGCCGGTTACAGGAAACAGAAACTCCTGTTCCGCACGGAGTTTCTGTTTCCTGTAACCGGCCGGACTGACAGGAAGTGCACACTGAGCGTGCACCTTCCCATCACTCCGGCCGGGCACCGCGGACCGGAAAGCAGCTCGGCCACGCTACAGGGGAGGGGGTAAGAAGAAGGGAGGGGGGTAAGAAGAAGGGAGGGGGGTAAGAAGAAGGGAGGGGGTAAGAAGAGGGAAGGGGGGGAATAAGAAGAGGGGAGAGAGGGGAATAAGAAGAGGGGGGAATAAGAAGAGGGGGGAATAAGAAGAGGGGAGGGGGGGATAAGAAGAGGGGAGAGGGGGGGAATAAGAAGAGGGGGGAATAAGAAGAGGGGAGGGGGGGAATAAGAAGGGGGGGAATAAAAGAGGGGAGAAGGGGGGAATAAGAAGAGGGGGATAAGAAGAGGGGAGGGGGGAATAAGAAGAGGGGAGAGGGGGGGATAAGAAGAGGGGAGACGGGGGGATAAGAAGAGGGGAGAGGGGGATAAGAAGAGGGGAGGGGGGATAAGAAGAGGGGACGGGGGAATAAGAAGAGGGGAGGGGGAGTAAGAGGGGAGGTGGGGGAATAAGAAGAGGGGAGGGGGGGAATAAGAAGAGGGGGGAATAAGAAGAGGGGAGGGGAGGGGGGAGAGTAAGAAGAGGGGGAGAGTGAGGGGGGAGTAAGAGGAGGGGAGGGGGGAGAGTAAGAGGAGGGGGAGGGGGGAGAGTAAGAGGAGGGGAGGGGGAGAGTAAGAGGAGGGGAGGGGGAGAGTAAGAAGAGAGGGAGGGGGAGTAAGGAGAGGGAGGGGGAGTAAGAAGAGGAGAGGTAGGGGGAGTAAGAAGAGGGGAGGGGGGTAAGAAGAAGGGGTGGGGAGTAAGAAGAGCGGAGGGGGAGAGTAAGAGGGGAGGGGGGAGTTAGAGGGGAGGTGGAGAGGGAGGTGGGGAGTAAGAAGAGGGGAGGGGGAGTAAGAAGAGGGGAGGGGGAGTAAGAAGAGGGGAGGGGGAGTAAGAGGGGAGGTGGGGGAATAAGAAGAGGGGAGGGGGGAATAAGAAGAAGGGGGAGTAAGAAGAGGGGAGGGGGAGAGTAAGAAGAGGGGGAGAGTGAGGGGGAGTAAGAGGGGAGGGGGCAATAAGAGGAGGGGAGGGGGAGAGTAAGAGGAGGGGAGGGGGAGAGTAAGAAGAGGGGAGGGGGAGTAAGAGGAGGGGAGGGGGGAGAGTAAGAAGAGGGAGGGGGGAGTAAGAAGAGGGGAGGGGGGAGTAAGAAGAGGGGAGGGGGGGGAGTAAGAAGATGGGGTGGGGAGTAAGAAGAGGGGAAGGGGAGAGTAAGAGGGGAGGGGGGAGTAAGAGGGGAGGGGGGTTAGAAGAGAGGGAGGGGGGAGTAAGAGGGGAGGGGGGTAAGAAGAGAGGGAGGGGGGAGTAAGAAGAAGAAGAGAGGGAAGGGGGAGTAAGAAGAGAGGGAGGGGGAGTAAGAAGAGGGAGAGGGGGAATAAGAAGAGGGGGAGGGGGGAGTAAGAAGAGGGGGCAGTAAAAAGGAGGGGAGATAAGAAAAAGGGGGGAAGAAGAGGGGAAGGGGGAAGAAGAGGGGGAGGGGGAATAAGAAGAGGGGGAGGGGGAGTAAGAAGGAGGGGAGATAAGAAAAAGAAGGGGGTGAGTAAGAAGAGGGGGGAGTAAGAAGGAGGGGAGATAAGAAAAAGGGGGGAAGAAGAGGGGAAGGGGAAGAAGAGGGGGAGGGGGAATAAGAAGAGGGGGAGGGGGAGTAAGAAGGAGGGGAGATAAGAAAAAGAAGGGGGTGAGTAAGAAGAGGGGGGAGTAAGAAGGAGGGGAGATAAGAAAAAGAGGGGGGTAAGAAGAAGGGGAAGTAAGAATAAGATGGGGAGGGGGAGTAAGAAGAAGAGGGGGAAGGGGAGTAAGAAGAGGGGGGAGTAAGAAGGAGGGGAGATAAGAAAAAGAGGGGGGAAGGGGGGAGTAAGAAGAGGGAGAGGGGGAATAAGAAGGAGGGGAGATAAGAAAAAGAAGGGGGTAAGAAGAAGAAGGGGGGAGTAAGAAAAATAGGGGGGAGTAAGAAGAGTGGGGAGTAAGAAGAAGAAGAAGAAGGGGGAGTAAGAAGAAGAGGGGGGAGTAAGAAGGAGGGGAGATAAGAAGGAGGGGAGATAAGAAGGAGGGGAGATAAGAAAAAGAGGGGGGAAGGGGAGGGGGAGTAAGAAGAGGGAGAGGGGGAGTAAGAAGGAGGGGAGATAAGAAGAAGGGGGAGTAAGAAGAAGAGTGGGGAGTAAGAAGGAGAGGGGGAAGTAAGAAGAAGAAGGGGGAGTAAGAAGAAGAAGGGGAGTAAGAAGAAGAAGGGGGAGTAAGAAGAAGTAGGAGGGTTAAGAAGCTCTAAGGGACAGAAGGGACAGCTCTATAGGACAGGGGGCAAGACAGGGAGCTCTTTCACTCTATGCGCATACACACACACACACACACACACACACACAATGCATCCCTATACATACACAGAAACACACAATACATCCCTATACATACACCGAAACACAACATGCTTCCCTTACACACAGAGAAACACACAATGCATCCATTACACACACACACACACAATGCAACCCCCACACAAAGACAATGCATCCTTTGCACACATACACAGAAACAGACAATGCAAACACACACTGCTTTTCTTACATACACACAGAAACACAGTGCATCTCTTACACTCAATGCACACACATACAGACACACACCTTGCATCCCTTATGCATACAAACACAGATTCACACAATGCATCCCTTACACACAACCAGAAACACATAATACATCCCTTATACACAAATACACACTGCTTCCACTACACACAAACACACTGCATCACCTGCACAAACTGGTATCCCTATAAACTACATACCATAAGCACACATATTAGATCCTCTACAATAACTCATAACACATCCCCTACACATTCCACTCCCTGTGAGCGAACTCGTGGGTGGAACATATAAGTGGACTTATGAGTGGGCCTTATGGGCATACCCACCGTCAGGCCCTGGGGCCCAGACCTTGAGCTGTGTAAGAGGCCCCCAAAAAATGGAGCTGCTTCTAATTCTCCCAGAACATTGAATTTTGTGACCACAGTTGCAAACAGCCTCCAGAGATCCTGTTCTACACCAGACCAGTGGAGCCAAACTGCAGCTCATCATCATCCTCATCTAATTGTAAGTAGGCAATCTAGTATATTATTAGTTATTAGTGACACTAATCTATAATTTACCTCACATTAAAGGGACACTATAGCTTAATGAAGTGGTTGTGGTGTCTATAGCTGGTCCCTGCAGGCTTTTTAATGTAAACACACACTGTGTGCAGCACTGGCGTTAGTTCATATGGCAGATCATATGGGTGGGGCATTGTGATGTCACATGGGGGGGCGGAAAATTTATATTTTGTCTAGGGCGGCAAAAATCCTTGCACCGGCTCTGATCCTGGGCAGGTGCACCAGTCTACTGGTGACCCACAGGAGGGGAGTTCACTGATTGCACTGCACTCTCCTCCTGCCCAGACCCGTCTTGACCGCAGTGCAAGTGCCCTCTGCCCTCTGCCCCTAATTTACAGTGGCTCACACTCACAACAAGCAGTGCCTGGAGCCCTTTGCAGAGACGGAAACAAAGAGGTTCTGCGGCAGCTGGCCGTCCTGCAAGCATTACATTAAACAGCTGTTCCCCATGCAGCCACAGGTGGCGTTGTGCTGGGAGACTGTGATTACTCTTCACTTCCTCCCAGCCTACAGAGCAGCGCATGGGGGAGAGAGAGGAGGAGGCATGATTTAATCTTACAATAAATCCTCTAAGCAAACCTTTATAAATTTGGGGGGGATCAGCTCTGTTTCCACAGTTTATTGGTGTTTACTCTGATGTCTGTATTAATATTGAGGGATGTCTAAGTAGTAACGTCAGTGTGTGTCAGCAGGGCCAGCCGTTGGGGTGTGCAAGCTGTGCGGTCACGCAGGGTGCCATGACAACAGAGGCACCCGGCGGCCAACACAGCTCACAAGTTGGGTACACCAGCATATTTAATTTAAACGATTCGCTGGTGGTCCACTGGTGCGCATCAGCAGTAGGTGCAGTCAGATCATATCCTCTCCCTCGTGGTTCCGGCTCTCAGTTAGTGAGTCAGAGCACAGGCTCAGAGATTCTCAGCCTGTGCTCTGACAACATTGAAAGTCAGAGCCGTGAAGGAGCGGGTATGGCAAAGAGCTACGGATTAGCATAACATCAATATCCGTTATAAAACCAGGAAAAGGTGGGCATGGATGGTGAACTGATTTGGTGGCGCAATGGGCCACTTGACTGGTTTTGCCCCCCAGGCTTAAGGCTGCCAGCCCTCCCCTGGTAATAGTGACTTCGATCTGTCACCCCCTCTGATTAACGGTGGAATGTGGTCTGTCGCAATGAATTTCAGAGTAGGTAGGTGATGTTGAAATTCAAGGAAGTGCTTCGCCACAGGTTTATCGGTCTTTCCATCCCGATATGCTGTCATTATTCCTGATCTGTGGCCGCGGATACGATCCCTCACTGTAAGGTCCGTCTTTCTTACATAATATTTGCCACAAGGGCATGAAATGAGGTATACCACATGATCACTCATACAAGTTAAACAATGTTTTATCTGAATTCTCTTGCCTGTATGAGGGTGTGCAAAGGAAGATCCTGTTAGCATGTGCCCACAAGTGACACAGCCTGAGCACTTAAAACAGTCTTTCTTGGTGTTTGGTGTCTGTGAATTATACTGACTCGGTGTATCTGTTCTTACCAGGATATCCTTCAAGTTTCTATTGCGCGAATATGCAATTTGTGGTTTATGTGAAAAAATCTGATTAAGTGTCTTATCAGTAGATAAGATGTCCCATCTCTTTTTGATCCTTTGGGAGAACCTCTGGCTCTCTGAATGGAACAATAAAGGGATCATGATTTTAGGAAGATTTTGTGGCTGTTTAGTTGATATGCCCTTGAAAATATTTTCCTCCTTTGTCCGGCAACCTTGTAACACTTTGTGTTTATATCCCCGTTCCAAAAAAGATCTGGTCATATCTTCTAGTTGAATCTTGCATGTGTTTTCATCTGAATTGTTTCTGTACACCCTCAAGTATTGAGAAATGGGCAAAGAATCTTTCAAAGCCTTAGGATGAGCACTATTTGCATGTAAAAGTGTGTTGCGATCTGAGGGTTTTCTATATAACCGATGTCCAATATTTTGGCCATTCCGATATATCTCCACATCCAAAAATTGAATCTTATCTGTACTGTATGTCAGACTAAGTTTGATAGTAGAATCCAGATTGTTGAGTTCCTCAATCATGTTCTCCAATTCCACTACCGTGCCTTTCCATAGTATGAAAATGTCATCCACAAACCTGTGGTACTGTTTCAAGTGTTCCTTATATGTAGATAAAATATACATGTTCTCATATGTATACATAAAACTGTTAGCATATGTTGGAGCTATGGCCGATCCCATCGCTGTCCCCGTCTCTTGAATATAAAAAAAATTTCAAACCGAAAATAATTGCTAGACAATGTAAGTTGTAACCCTTCCAACCAAAATTCAATAGGGGGACCTTCATAGACATCTGATTGTGAGAGAAGTGTTCGCAATGCATCTATACCCATTGTGTGTGGGATCACAGTATACAAATTTTTTACATCTGCCGTTGCGAAGATGTACTGGGTGTCGGTTAGTTCGCAGCTGGTAATTTTGTTAAGGAAATCTTGAGTATCCCTTAGGCATGTAGATAATCTGGAAACTGTAGGATTGCAGTAGAAATCTACATACTTGGCTATAGGTTCCAATAATCCTCCTCGAACGGATACAATTGGTCTCCCAGGTGGCTTCCTTGCGTCCTTATGTATCTTAGGGAGTGTGTATAGGATCGGAATTTTGGGGTGTGTGTTGAGTAGATATTCCGCTGTACTGTGATCCAGCCACTTTGCTGCTAATCCTAGTTTTATCCACTCCTGTATTTTGGTACTGATCTTATTCGTAGGATCAAACAGGCCCGGACTGGCCATCGGGCACACCAGGCAAATGCCCGGTGGGCCGCGGTGGCCATGGGCCGAGGCCGGCAGGGGAAGTCCCAGGATCTCCCCTGCCGGTCTATGCAGGGCCAGCACTATCCGAGCGCCGGCTCTGCTGTTTTCAATGAGGGGCCGGTGAGGATCATATATATATATGCACACACACACTACATTCCTGACATACACACTCTGGATACCCTATACACACACTAGATTCCTTGTAAGCAAACACATACTACACCCCTAAACACACACTCTCTACAAACACTACATCACATATACACACACACACACACACACACTATAGCCTGTATGCACACACTTGCTACATCCCCTAGCCACATGTGCATTACATTACACCACAAACACAACACGACTAAAACCAACCTTATTACACAATACCACACCACAATCAGCTCACTCTTTACACACACACACAATCCCACAAGCAGGCTCCAAACACAGCACAATACTCTTTCCTGGCATTTTTGTCTCCTGGTATCCATTTATAGAGACACCAGAGACAAGTTGCAAGGAAACACAGTGCAAGCATGTTATTAAATTTGCTTGCACTGTGCAGAACAAATACAGGGCTTTTTTCTCATGCTAGAGCTCTTTAGCATAGCTCTGTGCATGGTCTGCCCTGGCATGCACTTTGAGAAGGGGGCGTGTTTGTCGTTAGTGACGACAAAACACACCCTCTCTGCCCCGCCCCTTCTTAGTGGGCCGCTGTGATAAAAAAATGCCAGGGCCGAATTTTTATCCCAGTCCGGCCCTGGGATCAAATGTTAATTTTCTGTATGTCTTGGTATCAGACAGTTGTGTTAGAATTTCTTCCCTGTAGTCCGTATAGTCCTGCAGGACTATCGCTCCCCCTTTGTCCGCCGCTCGAATCACAAGTTGATCATCCCTACTCAGATCTTTGAGAGCAGTCCTTTCCACTTGGGTTAGATTATCCAGTTTCTTTTGTTGTTTTGAGAGTATAGTCTCCATGTCTGTTTTCAGGATAGTGGAAAAAGTTTTGATGGAATGGTGTATATTTTTAGGCTCCCATGTACTCTTTAATTTAAATTGTGAGAGAGTCTTATTATCGCTGTATCACGAAAAGCTTGCATGTTTAAAGTTCTGTTCATTTTAAACAATTCAATATCAATTTTAAATTCATCTGGTTTGGAAGTCGGGACAAATGTGAGTCCTTTAGACAGAACTTGATTATGGGCACTGGTCAGCGTTAGTTAGTGCTCAGGCTGTGTCACTTGTGGGCACATGCTAACAGGATCTTCCTTCGCACACCCTCATACAGGCAAGAGAATTCAGATAAAACATTGTTTAACTTGTATGAGTGATCATGTGGTATACCTCATTTCATGCCCTTGTGGCAATTATTATGTAGGAAAGACGGACCTTACAGTGAGGGATCGTATCCGCGGCCACAGATCAGGAATAATGACAGCATATCGGAATGGAAAGACCGATAAACCTGTGGCAAAGCACTTCCTTGAATTTCAACATCACCTACCTACTCTGAAATTTATTGCGATAGACCACATTCCACCGTTAATCAGGGGGTGACAGATCGAAGTCACTATTACAAAGGGAGACTTTCTGGATTAAATATCTGGACACAGTTCAACCGAAAGGACTGAATGAATATAATTATTTTGGTTGTTTTTTGAACATTCGCTGACAATGCTCGTTATGGGACTGACAATCTAGACACATGAGACCCTTACTCAAAGTATTGTGAGTCTCTATAGTAGCCGTATAGTTTTGAAAAATTCACTTTTTTGGGGGTTTACAGAATGTGATTCCAATAATTTTTTGTGGATATTTAAGTGGTGGTTTGGGGATATAGCACCAGCTTTTTTTTTCTATCTCTGCATGCTCTATCAGAATACTTATAACATTTAGAGGTTAAACATCCTGGTATTGTGATCTTCTTTCTTTTATCTATGCTATAGTACTCTCAATATTGAGGCTAATTTCGTACTCTATTAGATTCACTATTTTACTTAGTAGTGTATTCTAACTACCGGTATATATTTTTTCTTTAGTACATTACATCACTTGTTTGATTCATGCACAATTCACATTGGTCACTTGTATTATAGTCTTTCTTTTTTTTACACTATTTAGTTCACTACATTTTTCATCTCTTCATTTCACAATTTTTAGAGTTTTGGCATTATCATGCTTTTATTTCATCCTTCACACTCATACACACATTCTAGTCTGTCCCAGCACGTATTGTTATAATTTTTTTTTTCACATTACAGGGCATTTCAGTATGCCGAGCGTTCCCTTCACACGTCCCGAGCACCTTCTGTGTGATTTTACATGTTCATCACTGCAGTCATTACAGACCACAGCTCATTCACTACATTTGCGCTGACGATCTCATACCACAGTTAACAGCGCTAGAGATCTTGTCAGAATCATACACTTTCACTCGTTGTCACACGCTGGCATTTCTAGATCACGCAGAGCCAGCTTGTTTGTAGTTTTTCTTTTTGTTTTCCAGCTTACACATCTCTCATACATCTTTTCCATTCATCATTTATTCAGTATTTTGAGTCCGCTCAATATTACTGCCTATACCTAACAGATGTATACACATCAGATTTTTTACATTTTTTTAAATTTTTCCGGCTTAATTTGCTTTTCAGAGTTTTACAGCTTTCATCTATGTAGGTGCAAAGACGTTTATGATTATACATTTTCTTTCATTACTCCTCCGTATTGGTTTTAAATTTGCTCTGAATCCTTTTTTTAAAACAGCTTTGCCGTTTCTAGGCAACACTGGGTGAGTCTGCTTCAGGTCACTTTACGGCAATTCACACAACAGTCCGCGGTTTGCGGCTCTATTCACACAGCAGATTGGATACACAGGGTGCACTTGGTGATTGGGTAAGTTCAACACTTGTTAATGTATTTATTTGATAATTTTACATGCCACAGCATCTTGATAAAGACCGCTAGACGGTCGAAACGTTGATTTATATGCGTGTTATTTAATATATATCTTTTTTGATTCACCAAATCCATTGAGTGCTCTCAATTTGTTCTGTTTATATTGTTGCACAGATAAGCACCTGGTAGTTGCTATTCAAATTATTTTTGTTTGGGATGAGTGCCAGAAATTGTTGTGTTTTATATATATATATATATATATATATATATATGACATAACAAAAATGTTTATATTATTCCCTCCTTGACATAAAAAAAAAATATATATATATATATATATATATATATATATGTATGTTTATATAACGCCCTCCTTTAAGGGGGGGGGGGGGGGTGATTCATGTTTTCTTTTAAACATCATAATTTCAATAGTATACTTTCATCCGAACTTGTGGGCTTGGAAAGCACAAATGCACCATGAATATTATCAACACCATTATTTACCTTTTATTGGTTGATGAGAGGTCTGTCGTAATACAAATGCGTGTGCCACTCTTCATAACAATGTTAAATGGTGCTCTCCTCAGATCACTTAAACCAGAAGGGGAAAATATGAAACTAGTTTACAACAATTACTAAGAGCAGTGAAAGCAATCATACTCATATGACTCTCAGACAGTACTACAGATTGCCCTCTGTCAGCTAGGGTCATATTTAGTGGTCCTAGACTCACAGGCGAGCTATAAGCATATATAAAGAAACAGTCATCTTCCATTTAATGTTACTACAATGTTATAAAGAAGGAGCAATGCAAATCCATTTTACACAGTGGAGTTGTTTTAAAAAAATTATATAGAGCAGTTTTTTTTCTGGAGTGTGAGGGAGGGATTGGATATGTCATGTATTTTTGTGTATTAATACATTGCACACAGTTGGAGCAGATAGTTGTGTAGCACGCTGACGCTCTAATAGGTTAACGTAAGTGGACTGATATAAAGTGGAGCACACTTATGTACTTGTAAATGAATCTCTATAAATTATACATCATACAAATCACTACAGAGTGTTTCTTTAAATATTTTCAAGGTACATTTAAGGGAAGAAAAAACAATAAAAATACAGTGTAATATTGCTGTATAAATTGACTGACATACAAGATTGCGATGGTCCTGCTCGCATATATGGGAGCTTATAGAGTTAAGATCCCATACTGATGATTTTTGTACCTATCTACAGAGGGTAGCACTTCTTTTTTATTAATCAGGTAGGGCTACATGGTTCACCTCACTGTAGTTCATCTCAAACCAATGATTAGGGGCATGCAAAATTACTAATACTATCTAGTGCAGATTATCCCCTAGCCATCTTAAACATAAAAAGAACTATCACTATCCTCATTAAGTGGGAGCGTTTTATATTATTCCAGACGTAAAAGTGTTGTGTCCATCCAAGGACGACACCTCGCTCTTATGTTTATACACTATTCCACACCTCAAACTATTTTAAAATAATATTTGATTGATTGGTATTATTGATTACAAGATAAAAACGTAAAAAATGTGCAAAGAAATATGGCACCAAACTTAGCAGGTTGGATAATAGCGATCCCTTAACAAAAAGGGAAATCCCAATTCAATTCCTATTTACAATTGATTTCAAAATTAGTAGACTATCAAGAAGAGTCCAGTCATTTTTTTAGAATCAGACATGCAAATCTGCTCCCCCCCCATCTCCCCAGCCAAACGCAAATGCAATTTAGAGGAAGAGGGATTAATGGGAGGTGGGGCCAGGCAGAATATAATTCCTAGAGGTATATTTAATCTCTCACAGTGATAATTAACGTATCATTTATTATTACAACTCAATATGATTATCAATTAAATGATAAGCATATGAAAGTTTTTAAATAGAGGTCTATAATTTGCACCCACAAATAGGGTGGCCAAGTTTTATCTCTTTGTAGACGTAAATAAATTTGAAAGGATATTGTGTTTTAAGAAGTCTTTTTTTTTTCTTCACAAAAATCTAAAACTATTCGTTCCAATAAAAGCTTTTCCAAATTCATACATACAGATCTAAGAAATAAATGTAACTTTTTCCCTAGATCACTGAATTCTGAAGAAATTAGTACTTTTAAAAATTTGGTTCTAAACTCCCACATACGGGAGTAGATCCATCACAATTTCGTATGTCAGCTGATTTACATAGCAATATTACGCTGTATTTCTATTGTTTTTTCGGCCCTTACAAGTACCTCTGGAAAATACTTAAAAACAAAAAAACAAAAAACAACACCACACTTTACTGTGATCGGTATAATGAATAGAGATTAATTTACAAGTACATACATGTGCTATACTTTTTCATGTGTGTGTATAAGTTTTTGTATATTCGTTGGTGGTAAAACACAAGAGTGCAGTGCAGCAGCAGATACAGTAAATGACACCGTATACTATAAGTTACATTCATAAGAAAGAAGATTGTTAAATAAACGCCAGGCAGTATTTTTTTTTTTTTGTTTGTTTTTTTTGGATGATCTTAAAACCGCTCTAATGACTAGTGAGTTTTGCCCAATTATAATTTACCTTTGGTCCAGTCATCCTTAACTCTCTTAACATATGGAACTCTTTGAGCACCAAACATGAGCTGCCCAGTTATTCCTAAACTATAATGCTATCCTTTGAAACCAATCATATTCCCCCAGGCCAAATCACGTCTTGCAGAAGTCTTCCACAGACCAATAACACTATAACCTTGGTCTCTCTTGCTATCTTACGCAGTGGATGGTCCTTCAACAGCTGAGACAGGCTCTTATCCAAATTAACTTTGGCAGTTAGAGGGGATTTTGCCTAACATTAGCTGCAGTACTCACCTTCATTAGTTTGTGCACTATTAATGGTATTTCCAATGGTGGGTGCTGTTCTCCTGAGTCTATCATGGATCTTTGGTTGCTCAATCACTTGTGCCACCAATACCCTTACATGAGTCAATTGTGATGCTGATCTCTACGCTACCATACCATTTTATTCCCTCCCACAATTTTGTCATTCACATGGTGTTGTGATGACAGCATGCATTCGATATGAATGAACGTGGACATCTCTATCTTTCCGATCTGTTTTACAATGTCTCCTCCTCTCCAATGGTTTTTTACAGTGGCAATACCCATGAAAGTGAGTTGTTTAGGATTTTTTTCATGTATACAGAAATGTGATGAAACAGAGTGACTCGCATAGCCTTTTTCTATGTTTCTACAATGTTCGGCTATTCTCACTTTCAGTTGTCTTATAGTTCTCCCAATGTATTGGAGCCCACATGGACACTCCAATAAATAAATACAATTTTTACTATTACATGTGTCTTTGATATCGTAAGATTTACCTGTATTATTTGATTTAAAACCAGTAGTTACTTTAGGCATTGGTTTCGTCTTTTTACATGCCATACAACAATTGCATTTATAAAAACCTTTTTTATTTGTTAAAAAATTATCCAATTTATTGGGAATGACCTTTGTGTAATTTTTTGTAACATGCATCTTCAAATTAGGTGCTCCTCTAAAAATTATTTTTGGTTTGTCAGGTATGAGCTTCCCTAATATATCATCCTCTTTTAGAAGGTGCCAATGTTTATTAAAGATACTTCTTAGTTGTTTATTTTTATTATTGAAATCTATCACAATAGGTAGTGTAAAGTCTTGTTTGTGTTCTATTTTAGTTTTCTTTATTAGATCCTTTCTGTTCAGCGTTAAAGTTTGTTTGATAGTATTTTCTACATTTGCAGTTTTATATCCTTTTTGAATAAATCTATTTTTTTAACTCTTGTGCCTGTTTTTTGAAAATTGGGCTTTCGGAGCAGTTTCTTCTTAATCGTAACATTTGGCTCTTTGGTATGCTCTCCAACCATGCTTTATTGTGACAACTATAAGTATTAATATAGTTATTTACATGCACGTCCTTGAAGTGTGGTCTTGTATGTATTTTTCCATCTTTGATGTATATGTCTAAATCTAAGTAAGTTACCATTGTGGCACTAGCATTTGCTGTTAGAACTATGCCTTCATTATTGTTGTTTAGAAAAGATATAAAATCTTGTGAAGAGGAGATAGGGCCTTTCCATATAAACAAGAGATCGTCAATATAACGAACATAGGACACCAGGCTTCCCACCAAGTCATGCCCCCTCCAGACCGCACAATCCTCCCAATCGGCCATGTAGAGGTTGGCATAACTGGGTGCGAACCTGGTGCCCATAGCTGTACCTGTGTTTTGAATATAGAAACTATCCTTGAACCAGAAGAAATTATTCTTTAAAATTAGATATATCCCCTCTATAACGAAGTCTATCTGTTCTTGGGGCATCAAATTGTTAGTTTCAAGTATAGATCTAACTGCCTGGCAGCCCTTATTGTGTTGGATAATGGTATATAGTGATTTGACATCACATGTCATGAGTATAAAGTCATCTTCCCATTTTATTTCTTCAAATTTTTTTGAGGAGGTCAATAGTGTCCTTTAAGTAAGATTTGGTCTTAACAACATAAGGCTGCAACATAATGTCGATATACTCAGAAAGATTGGAAAGTGGTGATCCTATACTCGACACAATAGGGGGCGTCCAGGAGGGTTATTTATATCTTTGTGGATTTTCGGTAAAATGTATATCACTGGTATTTTAGGATGTGGTATATAGATATACTTGTATTCTTTTTCTTCTAGTATGCCCATATCTTTTCCTTTATCTAAAATACTTTTAATTTGGTTTTAATCTCAGAAATGGGGTTACCTTTTAATTTAGTGTACGTGGCGATGTCATTAAGTTGGTTGTATGCCTCTTCCTCGTATTTTTCGGTCGATAAAATGACTAGGGCCCCGCCTTTATCGGCAGGCTTGATAACTATAGATGGATCATTGTATAGATCTTTCAGTACTTGTCTCTCTCTTTTGCTGATATTGGGTTTATCACCTGCCTTGTCATTCAAAATTTTGAATTCTCTACAAACTTTTTTTTCGAAGATATCCAGAGCACTGGACTTGAAATGTGCCGGATAAAAGGTTGATCTGTTCTTTAACGAACTCCTTTGGTAGTTAGTGATATTCTCATTTGTTTTGTTAGTACCTAAGGTATTGATTAATTCTTTCTTACTTAGATAGAACCGTTTTAATGTAGCGTTCCTCACAAATGTATTAATGTCAATATATGTTAAAAAAGAGTCATAATGTCTAGTAGGAGCAAACTTAAGGCCCTTTTTAAGTACATTGAGTGTTATTCAAAGGTCGGTTAGATAGGTTGAAGATGTTCGTTGGAATTTCTGTCGGGTCATTACTTAAAATCTCTCTATTCTTCCTTTTTTGTTCTCGTCTACCTGATCTTCTTCCTCTAGGTCTCGTTTGCAACTTTTTATAGGCGTGATGTTTAGGCGATTGGTATGTTTCTCTCTGTTTGTGGCAATTTCTAAAAAAGAGGTCTCGTCAAATGGTTCGCAAAAAGACAAAGCATGATACCTATTTGTATTTGCATCATCTATTGGTGAATTGGGCCTCGCCTCCTCATGTCTCCGATATGTTTTAGTGTTAACCCTTTCCCATGAGTTTTTTCTATATTTGGGTTTGAATTTGGGAGAGTCTGGTATGTATGAAAACCTATGTGTCTTTGGTCTTACTATCAAAGGTGATTCATCCACATTTTGTTTATGATAGCGATATTTACTGTGTTCTTCCTTTTTTTCATTTAGATGTTGAAAATTTTTATTTTGTTTAATTTCGATGGGTCTCCTTGGAGGTCTAGAATTTTACAAACCTAATTATCCCCAAACTAGAACACAATACAATCACAGATCACCAAGAAAATTTACAGAAAGACACAACCAAGCACGAGTAAATTATGAGGACACTAGACCTCCAAGGAGACCCATCGAAATTAAACAAAATACAAATTTTCAATTATATATTAGGGAAGCTCATACCTGACAAACCAAAAATAATTTTTAGAGGAGCACCTAATTTGAAGATGCATGTTACAAAAAATAAAAAAATTACACAAAGGTCATTCCCAATAAATTGGATATTTTTTTAACAAATAAAAAAGGTTTTTATAAATGCAATTGTTGTATGGCATGTAAAAAGACGAAACCAATGCCTAAAGTAACTACTGGTTTTAAATCAAATAATACAGGTAAATCTTACGATATCAAAGAAATTATCACATGTAATAGTAAAAATGTTATTTATTTATTGGAGTGTCCATGTGGGCTCCAATACATTGGGAGAACTATAAGACCACTGAAAGTGAGAATAGCCGAACATTGTAGAAACATAGAAAAAGGCTATGCGAATCACTCTGTTTCCTCACATTTCTGTATACATGAAAAAAATCCTAAACAACTCACTTTCACGGGTATTGCCACTGTAAAAAAACATTGGAGAGGAGGAGACATTGTAAAACAGATCGGAAAGATAGAGATGAAATGGGTGTACTACTTAGAAACTTTACACCCAAAAGGTCTTAATGCGGAATTTGATTTATTACATTTTTTATAAAAAATAATTTTTTAATGCTTCCAAATATTACTTAATCAATACCAATATTTTCCATCCTATTTTTGTACCGGGAGCATTTTTTTAGTAGATGTACATATTTTTATCACATTTTATTGTTTTTCCTCTCCTCCGTTCTCTTTCACTAGTCTCCACCATTATGTACTTATTGGTCTCAGAGCACTGTTAAAACGAATGCACTTTGTATATTTCAAAATCCATTTACCACTGATATATATATTTAAATGTTTATATTATCCATTTTTAATATTTATCCCATTATATATATTTTATTTTTGCCTTTTATTATTGAATGTCTATTATATATAATATCCAATTTTCTTACTATTCTAACATTTATATATAATATATTAATCATTTTATTATCAACAATTAATCTTTTACTCTTATATTCTCTATCCATGCTTTGTCATTACAACACATTGGACCAAGTTCCCTATTTTATAGTCTTATAAGTATCTCATTTATACATTTATATACATTAGTATATCTCATATATAGAAGAGAATATATGATAGTTTTTTGGAACGCACGCATGCCATTTTTTAGTGTGATGTGCGTTCCATATAGATATCCCACGATACATTGCGGCCACTGACAATCTGATTGCGCCGCGTCACTTCCTAGTGTGACGCGTGCGTTCCACAGTGGCACACAAGTTGATTCACAGACGCTGATCAATCGCGTCATTTCCGGTGCGACCCGGTAAACCGGAAACGAAGTAAACCCGGAAGAATTTTCAGATCAAGCCTGCCCTATAAAGAAGGAACATGAAGAGGACGTCCCCCACACTTTTGAAAAAGCCCTCTGAACGGGCGAAACGCGTCAAGTGGGGCATTTATTGAGATTGTAAATCTTGTTTGTTAATATTTCCCTTTTTCGGCTTGATTCCTGATACCACCTATATCCCGAGGTGGGGATTATACCACCTATGCTGTTTTAACTAGAGCAGGTCCTGCTCTGGGAAATGTAAGTACATTCCTTTCTACTCATTTACTACATATATCAGTATTTACTACACCATTGGAGTCCCCTCTCTGTTTTTTCTACCGAGATTTGGAGGACTATCAACATTCCAACCATCATTCTGACCACCACACATCCTTAGACGGGGATTGTACCGTCCACGCGTTATACAGCAGAGCTCTATTAAGCTCTAGCGTATGTGAGTGGTTTTCCTATACTATTTATTGTATTACTACTGTATCATATTGTATTGCACTATTATTAGTTTTTTTCCTTTGTTTCCCTGAGGTCTATTACTTTGCATCGAAGGTTTATGTATGTATAAATTTTAAGGCGCAGTATACGCTATTTTTTATCTTGTCTATTCCACCACACAAGGTTTTGGGAGTCCTTGTATTGTATACCGCAGCCTGTTTCACCATATAGTGAGTGCCTATACTTTCTGTTTTCTATAGTAGCCGCTGGTGGTCGTCTCCGCTTGGGTGTCCCTGTTGGCGGGTGAGGATGTCGTTTTAGGCACCATTTTTTGGCGCGCTTAATCTGGGTGGGCGAGCCGGTCGGACAGGAGCGTTAAGGTGGTGTGATAGGCGATGTAGCGGCCGAGGCGTGTGTAATGCTCAGTCGGTCATATAGTTTCTCCCAGAACACTGCAAACGTGGCCTCTAGCCGCACCAGGATGTCTGTCTCCTGTGTGGTCTCGTGTAGCCCGCCAGTGTTCTCCGCCATATTGGAGTAGGCTTGCCTCTGTTGGGTCTGCCGCCCCATCCTCCAGGGGGGCCCACCTGGGACCGGGATGACCCCCACCGGTCCATAGGGGGGGGGGAACGAGGGCCTTGTGTCAGGATTAAAGTCATTGTAGGTGACAGGGGAGCGGCCGTCTCCCCCGCGCCGATTATGCTGGTAGGCCTCGAGGAGCATTTCGGTGGATCCCGGTTATTGTGCAACATGTCTGGTATCCCCAGGCAGCTCTTGGTGTCTCTGTTCCGTTAAGTGTATGTTTGAGGTGATTGAGGTACGGTGTGGGCTCGTAGCACCGGAGATTGGCCCATAGGTGCTGGAGCACCTCTTTTCTGCGACCTCTCTGCTTAGTGGTCAGGCCCCGCCCCCGATATATTGAGTATTTTACATGTGCTTATGGTGTGTAGTTTACAGGTAACAGTCCACTTTAACCCCTTAAGGACACATGACATGTGTGACATGTCATGATTCCCTTTTATTCCTGAAGTTTGGTCCTTAATGGGGTTAAATCAATAAAAAAGAGACTATGTATATGTTCCTTCAGTCCGAAGACCTGACAACCATTCTAACCAGCTGGTCTTTGTCCATGTATGGTGACTGGATAAACTCTGAACACTTATACCAAGACTCATAATCCTTTTTATTGATACATCGTGAGGTGGATTGTGAAATCTTCCACCCTTTCTCCACCGTGTTGAGCTTCAACTCTGTAATTAAACCAGGAGCTTATGAAAAAAAAAAAAATTGTTGAAATGTCACCAATGCCTGATGTCAATAGATCTGTATTTCTGTTGTGATAATTATCTGGTATTTTTTAAGCTGCAGTGCTTCATTATGTATCAAACTATTTTAATTCAGTTGGGAACCACATACTGAGAGGTATACATTGTGCTTTCATGTTGTATTATTTTTTTTTCCACTTAAAGTATAGGCTTTTGTATCTAAATATTATTTCCCTAAACCTATTTTATTCCTTAGCACAATTTCTTATTAAAAATATATTTTTTAGTATAATATAATATGCTTAAACCATTTTATTTTTGCTATTCACTGTATAATTGGATGCATTATGTGAAACATTCAGTAGCTGTAACTTGAATTTGTGTTGAGTCGATTTATTTAATTGTAATAAAAATAATTAATAAGGGTGCAATTGAACACAATGGAATTATCTTGCGTGGCAAAAATTCTGACTAGAAATCAATACATGCTAGAAAATGCTGTTCATATGATATATTAAATTGTTTAACTTTATAGTATAATTACCAATTCCACAAGAATAAATATGTCTGTGAAATAAATGTTAATGTTTTTAAGTAGAAAAAATATATAATTCTTATCAAAGGGTTACTCCAACCACCATGACCACTTCATTGATTTGAAGTGGCCATGGTACCTGGATCCTGTGCAGCAAAGTTTCAGTTTGAAATGCTGCACAAATTAACCCTACTGCTGATGGAAGTTCACCTCTGGAAGCATGATAGAGGGATGCCTAGCAACACTGAAACAAAAGTTATGGGCTAGCTAGTGTTAAGTCTGTGCAAAATTGGCATCTGGCGCCAACAGGCTGGCACCAGACAGCTAAGGAAATCACAGCTCCTCTTCTGTTCACCCTCCCCTCCGTGACCCTTCCTTAGTGACATCGGGGCTGAGGGAGAACCTAGGTATGTTTAACCCTTTCATTTATTTATTTTTTGAAGTGTAGGAGTGGAACACTCAAAGAGAGGTTACCTCAACCAAAACCAGTCTTTTCTTTTAATACAATTTAAGTACTAAGAACTAACCACTTTGTATAAAATAACTTCAATGGCTAGATCTCAGCTCACAGGCAGGGATCTTTTTACCTTTTGTACTAGTCTGTGTAGATTGAATGTCCTATCCTAATTGTACAGTGATGCTGATTATGTTGGTGCTGTATAAATGCAAGTAATAAATATGTAATTAACAATTATATATCAATTATTAAGGATTGAAAAGATTTCAAAATCCACAATTGACCTTTGTAAGTTTATGCATAATTAGGGATTATTCTAGCTTCAGTGATTGTCAGGTTCCTATCCTGACAAGCAAGACTTTTCTTTTCGTTGATACTGTTTCTTTAAAAACAAAGTTCCTGACGGATTATAATTTACCACTAGTGGCCTACTTGCCTCTAGTTTGAACTCTCACCTTATCATGCTCACCTGCCTGGACTAAATTGGGTTCCTAAAAAAGGTAACGCCCAACTCACTACTTGGCTTTGACATTGAAGTTGGTGGTTGCCTGAAAATACTTAATATCCTGGCTCCTGAGTTAACGTGTGGATTTTCAATATTGGCTTCATAACCTGCTATTCTCACCAACCTGTTCCAAACTTACCTGTACAACTCTTTATTCCTGCCTTATCTACAAACCTGTAGAATACCAACCTGAACACCCTACTGGACATCCAACTTGCTTAAATCCATACTAGACTTTAATTTACTTTGTGGCTATCTATGATACTCCTACAACGGATTTACTGATATTTCAAACTATATTTGCATCTATCAAAAAGGACCTGCTACTACTATATAACCTCTCATCCAAAGAGGCTGAACAACTACAACCCTATTTAAGTATTCATTATATTTCTGTCTAGTTCTGTTTAGTTATTTCTTTATATCCAGTTCTGGGGTATATTGCCTAAATCCTGTATCCTATTATCCCACTATAATGTACCTATAATCTCTATAGGTTTATCTTCAATTATCCTTCCTATAACTTCTTTTATAGGTTTACCTTATTTCCACTTTGGGCTTGTTGTCTAAATCCTTTATTTCTTAGGCTACTTAATTCCCTGTAAATTCAGACATTCTGTTCTGTTCACTTTCTTTCATCCCTATAACTACAATAATAGGATATCCTGTTCTTACAAGAATGTCTAAGATAGCAAATAACCCCAATTTCACTTTCATCCCTGACCTGCACAAGATCATGACAGTGATCCACTTGGCGAATCTATCCCAGATCCACCAAGTGGAAAGATAGGATTGTGTGGTCCTTGGTGCCCATGAGCCCCAGAGGAAGTCTCGAACAGTATCCATTAATCCTGAGACATTCCAGGATCCCCTGAAATGGGGGACAGGGTTTTACTTTCCACGCAAAATATTTGCCTCCGGGTGCCTTCTATGAAGTTGGCTCCCCGCTTTATTGGTCCTTATCGTATTTTGCATAAGGTTAATCCTGTTTCGTATGCCTTGGGTCTTCCTAAGAACCTGCATATTCCTAATGTCTTTCACACCTCATTGTTGAAGCCTTACGTACGCAACCGCTATACCCGGCATACTCCTCCTCCCCCTCCTGTCTCTGTGGAGGGTCATGAGGAATTTGAAGTTGCTGCTGTTCTTGACTCTCATTTCCTTAGGGATCGACTTCAGTACCTGGTGCATTGGAAGGGCTATGGGCCTGAGGAGCGCAGTTGGATTTCCGCTGACGCTGTTCACGCTCCTCGCCTTGTACGTTCTTTCCAATCTCGTTTTCCTGCCAGGCCTGGTCCTCTCCGCCCAGAGGGCGTGTCCTCAGGGGGGTACTGTAGCGGTACTTACCCTTTCCAGGGGCCAGCCGGGGTCCTCTGTTCGAGCCGCGCGCGGTCCTGCTGCTTCACGAGCCACGCGCGTAACAGAAAGGCGGGCAGTGACCGTGAGAAGCGGTCACGTGTCCCATCTGACTCTAAGAGCGCGCCGCGGGCCTCGGGCGTGCTCTTAAAGGAACAGTGGAGATCCTAAATTGGAGACGGTCTCCCATTGGCCCCTGTCATGCCACATTCCACATACACTCACCTTTTGGGGGCGTGGATATGACAGGGGCCAATCAAATTAATTGCTAAGGTATATATACTCACCTTTTTCCCTTAGTACCTTGCCCTATCGTGGTTTCTGTTACAGTTCCCTTTAGCGCTTGTTGTGTTCAGTTGTGTTTCTTCGTACTTGGCCTTGGCTTTGTTTCTGACTCCGTTATCTCTTTATCCTTATCTGCTCTGTTTGCCGGCTTGCTGATTTTTGTGTACCAGACCTCGGCTAGTCCTAGTTTATGCTGTCTCTTTGTGACCTTGACCTTGTATCGTTCCTGACTCTGTATCTCTCTCCTTTACGTCGAGTGCGGCCATTCTAAGGTCCGGTAGACATATCTCGTCTCTGTGCTGTCATTTGTTAAGCTGAATCCTGCGTTTTGGGGTATATCACCGTTACAGGATCCAAAATTCAACTTCCTGTACCAGTGCTCCATGTTGTAAAGTCAAACTTCATCTGTCAGAGGAATAGGTAGAAGGAACGATCCCTGCCTGGAAGCAGGGTTGAAGTGTATGAGGCAGAGGGGACGATACCAGCCTGGAAGGAGAGCTGCAGCCTAGCAGGTGGAAAAGCTCCAGAGGGACCCCAGTCAAACTTCAGTAACTGAGGCTGAAGCGTTCCAGGGTCCCTGCAAGCGGCTAGGAAGCAGACTGGGCGGAGGTACTCCTAGTACAGGAGCTCCATCACACAATGTTAACAAAGTAATTACCTTGTTTTATATAATATGTACTATGTAGGTAGGTACTTCATTAGTGGACAGTTTCCATATATGAATAGATCCTTGGTCTGGTTTCTAGTTTTCTACAACTGGAAAAGTCATTTTCTGATACATATTCCTTTGCAGAATACTTCATTAAGGCCAAATGTCACAGTCTTTTCCATATAAAACATACAGCATCTGGGAAAATGTTACCATAAATCATAATAAGTAACACAATAATTTCAATATACACAATAGGACATCTTTGAGAGCTCAGATTAAAGCTGGTTACTAATATTGAATAGATTGTCAAAGTTATTGTCTAGGTATTTTTGGTAAGTATGCAGTGTTAAGAAACTTTAGGCAGAGGGCAGGAGGTGAGGACGGAACACTGTGGCTCCAAAGTTCCAGGGTGGAGACCTTGGTAACAGACAGAGTAATATCTAATGCAGAAAAAGATAGGACTGGAGCTTAAGATAATATGAGTTCTTTGGTTGAAGAGTCAGAAAAAATAAATGATTTTATCTATTTAGTCCTTATGTTGGGCTATATTTGATTTAAACACATCTCTGTTAAATGTATAGCATGTTTCCCCTAGATGTCAATGGAAGAACTAATGTTCTCTAAGAAGTTTTACTCTTATCTCTTCCAGTAGAATTTAGTCCTTTTTCTTTTCTTTGCTGACTATCAGAAAGCAAATGATAAACCTTTAATTTTTTTAAATCAAGAATTCTTTGTTTTACACATGTAAGCAAAATCTTTTTTAAAATCCATTTTCTCCATGGCATTTGTATTCTCTCAAACTTATTCAATTACTGTCAGCATGTTTGATCTGTTACTAAACATGATAGTTGGATGAAATTTCTGGATTCTGTAAAAGCAGTAACACCTTCCTTGAATAACATATTTTAGATTTGCTCTTTCAAATCATAATAACACAACTGAGTTGTGTATCTGTCTCAAGACCATTGAATTTATTTATTTCCTTTTTCCATTTGTTTTTGCAAGTCTGAGTTGAGTGATTCTGCAATCCTACTGGCAAGTAGTAATGCAAGCGTCAACATTTCACAATGTGAGATAAGACAAGCTTATTGAGATACATACAGAACTTGCTATATACATTCATAGATAGATACATTTACATCAACAAACAGTAGGTAGTAAGGTGAATACGGACAGTTTTTAAAATGTTTTTTTATTGTTAATTTTTAGTACGGAGAGAATAGAGTACTAAAATAATGAAATAAAACATTTTATAAACATAACGTAAAATAGGCTTAAAATATATATACATTTTAAATTCTTAATTTAAAGAATAGGACCCGCATCATAAAGCTCTGCAGGTCGCTGGAACCCAGAGGAATGGGCACAGACCTAAATGGTAAAAAAATCATTGGTTGCATCAACATCTACAGTGAAAATATCCTCCCCAGAAGATTAGATAGATGATAGATTACATGGAATACACTTTTTATGAAAGGACAAAAGATTTATACAGTGGCGAATAGTAAGTCTGCATGCTATCAGTTTTGGGTCTGAAACCGAAACTCGAGTCCAAAGAGTTAAACACTGAGGCTGGTCTAACAAAAATAATTCCCCTCACATTTCAGCCTGTTGAGTTTACATCCTGAGACAATGTATCAATGGCTATAGCTGTTTGGATCACCACAGCCAATTACTCTGTATATAAAGCAAACAAAAGAGGGGAGAAGGGGCATTCCTAGTTTGTCCAATTAAAAATAAAGATAGGAAAAACATGCTCTTTGTAGCTGAAATAAAAATAAAGAGGAATCCGAAAAAAAAAGACAAGTTACTTCGCAGACTTGCCTTTTTAGCGTCAAGCATGTGAAGTATCATCAAGGTGCTTGTCACTTTGTAGATATGCTGATATCCAACTACTGATCTCGAGTAAGAGGGCTCAATGAAGCATTTCATTTTCCCTTTAGATATTTGTGAGGTTGACCATCTGTCTGAACATCTGTGTGATAAAAGCAAATGTCCATACTGCAAATTAGAAAATGCAAGAGTAGTTAGAAGCTAAATAGATGCTATAAAGCCAAGTGGAGAATGGCTCTCACTCAGTTAGCGCTAATTTTTGATGGCTGATGGCAGGCACCTTTTTTTATGTGAGAACAAATATTTATTTTTATTGTCATAGACTCCTTTATTTGCCATATTCCCAAATCCATTTTTACTAAAACATTTGGTGGAAACATTATTTCTGCTCTTTTTTCACAATGCGCCAGAAATATCTAATTTTGCTTGAAGTCAGGCCGCATGTTCCGCAGTAGCTAATCGTTTTAACATCTCTAGCTTCTTTCAAACATTTATATTATTTGCCCCCAGTAATTGACATTAGCTCAAATTATTTTATTTGTATCTCCATGCCTCATCAACATAGCAAGGCATGGGTTCATAATAACTTCTTAAGGATGTATAGAAATGCTCTAATAGTTGATAGAACTAATCTTCTAACCCAGATGGCCAACGTGACGTCTCCTTTTGACAGATCATTGATGACTACACCAAGCTGGTTCCAGATGTTAAAACTATTATCTGGGGAAGTTAAACCGTTGCTATCAAGGAGAAAAAACACACTGAAGATGCTTCTTTCATCATTATATATACACTTACATTCTCTTCTACACATATGTCCATTTAAATAAACTGTGTCAGGCTTGTTTCCGTTTGAATTTCCTGTTCTATGGTAATAATGGATCCATGATACAGATGGTCATGTGTATGCATGATGGTGGCTGACATTATGCCTACGTCAGCTAGTGTATTACATTTATATTAAAGGTCCCCTTTACTATGGTTTGACAACTCTTCTGTTAAGAGTAGATGACTTCAAGCATGCCATAATTTGAATATCTGTCTCAGGATGGGAGCAGCAGTTGCTGTGCTGGTGTGAAGACCGCACTTAATAATCAATATACTTTATTTTATTCAGCTATTTTACTGCTTTAATTAAGTGCTTTAAATAATGTCCTTTAAATAAAGAGGATTTCTGGAGCCCCTGAGAAAGATGCACATCCAGCGATGAAATGCATAGGCTGTGTCCAGTTACAGATGATGTTTGCTAAATGCTTGATGACATTAATATTTTTTTTTGTATTTTCAGTCTTTATGCTTGAAAAAGTAGGTACAATGACAGACAGTGACAATGGATTTATAAGACAAATAAGAATGTCAATAATAAATATTGTAAGCATAATAAGACATTTTGAAAGATACAGCTTGTGTAGACAATAGGTAGAATTATTAAAAGGTCTCAAATGAACATTGATACAACATATTCAGAAAATAGATCCATGTGCATATGCTTGAAGATGGCCACAAAGGTGAGGGGCCATGCCACTGCCATAATATAGAGAGGCCCACAACTCCTTGCCCCACTGTCAAAATAACTAATCAGTAAAACGTTATATGTACCCATTCCTCAAGAATTTTCTAACGATCGGTAGAGAACCCGCACAGGAGATTAAAGGGGAAAAAAAAGACCAGAAGAAAAAGGAAAGAAATAGAAAGATAAGGCAAAAAGATGGCTTGATGACATTCTTTAAGTTAGAAATAAACTTGTAATTTCTTTATTTAACTTGTGTTTTCTTTCCGAATCCTCTTATCGCAGGACAGGTTTTTTTGTGCTATTTTCACCTCTGCATTACAGCTATTTTAGTGTGCTTGTATTACTGTGGTCAAAAATACTTTAAACTTGATAAAGTAAAGGGAGGAACTCACAAAAGCTTGTCACTACAAATTTCTGAGTTACTGAACTAAGCAACCATGAAGTAACAGGACTGTATTTCTGATTGACAGCCAGGAGGTATAACAAGGTTTCAATATATTTTAAAATCTGCACTTTTGGTAAAATAAAAAATAGGACACATAAAGTCTGTAGGGGTCTGGAGAAATATGCAATTGGATAGTGGGTGACTTGCAGTTTTACTGCTTTTCTTCTTATCTTTTTTTATTTTTGTATTTACATTTTATAAAGTACAGACATATTATCATGTGCTTCATATTACATCAAGTTAACTTTGTCATGTTTCTTGGTTTACATATACAATTTCACAGTATTACAATATTACAACATTACAACATTGGTGGGGTTATTCAAAGATAGGTGGATATGCGAACAACACCTTGCAATTTTCATGGAGCATTGTGGGCCCCCTATTTGAGTCATTCTGTTGTCTTATATGTCATGATAATCTGTGTTGCCCTGTACTTTTGTCTTTTGTCTGACAGTGATATTAGTAACAACGTGTGGGGTTTCTAACAGGGTTTTGGGCGATAGGGTCTAAGTGGGGATGGAAGAGTGATGCGGGGGTGGGGGAGGTAAGGGTAGCAGAGTCACATCTGTTTCGTGCGGACTTCTATTTATGCCCTTCTGTTTCTTGGCCTGTTCATTCGTCCCTGGGCTGTGTGTTTCTGTAGTTGTCCCACAGCCTCCAAGCTTGCACCCAAAACATTTGTGGTGTCCTATACGCTCTACCTTTGCTTTCATATAATTTCGTTGTTTCAAGTTGTCCTATACACGCTTTTAAAGGCGGTGGATCTTTATTAAGCCATGATCTGGCTATGGCTGTAAGAACCGTCATAGTGATATGGTATGCCAAGTATTTGTGATGTTTGGCTAGAGTTTTGGGGAAGTGCTGGAGTAAGAACACTTCTGGAGCTAGCGGTAAATCTATATTGTCTATGTTTTGCATAAGTCGCCGTACCTTCTCCCACAGTGGTGTTATATGTGGGCAGGTCCACCAGATATGTAGTACATCGCCTTTTATGTGTCCACATTGCCAGCAAGTTCCTGGCTGTGTACGGTCTATGCTTCTAGCCCGTGTGGGTACTATATGCCATCTGTAAAGTAATTTCCTTGCCATTTCCGTTTGGGATGTGCAGAGTGTGATCTGTTTATTAGCTGTAAAACTGCGGAGCCATTCTTTTTCCGGTATGTGTTTACCTATGTCCTGTTCCCATTTCTGTATGAACCTCATATCATGTACCTCTGTGTGTCTGCTGTAACTGTCGTATATTTTGGCCATTGTGCCTTTTGCTTTCTTGGTATGTTTGCATATCTGTTCTAGTCGTTTGTTATGACCTGTTCTTGTCAGTGTGTGTGTCGTTCCTTTTTTGTGTAGGATCCATGAGCTGATCTGTCTATGAGCAAACTCTGCTGAGGTCGGGAGTGTATACTTGTTTTGTAGTTCGTGGAAGGGGATTAATTTCCCATCATCCAAAAGCTGGTGTATATGTGTTAATCCCCTATCTGCCTACGTACTGATATTGATGTAGGGTATTATCAGTTCGAAGGTACGAAGTGTCATTATTGGGAGGATATGTCCTTCTGGATTTAGTAGTTTGTTGTACCTGTCCCATTCTTTCAGGGTTAAAGAGGTGGTATTACTTATATGTGGGTAAGCCTTCCTGTGTTGTTTACCTACACCTGCCAGTGTGGTAATTTCAATATCTTCTGTGTGGGAGGCTTCAATTTGTACCCATGATGGTGTATTTGTCGGAAGGTGGAGGGCCGTTATTAGGGGACTGAGCAGTGCGGCCTTATAGTAACTTTCTATGTTTGGCATCCCCATTCCCCCCCGACTTTTGGGGTAGGTACATGATGTGTGCTGCTACTCTAGGTCTTCTTGCTGCCCAGACAAAGGTATTGAGTGTTCGTTGCGTGTCTTTAAGGTATATTGTCGGCAAGCGTATGGGTAGGGTCCGAAACAGGTATTGGAGTTTTGGAAGGAGCATCATTTTCACTGCCGCTATTCTGCCTGACCATGAAATGTATTTGTTTTTCCATTGCAGGAGCTGTTGTTTAATCACATGGTGAAGGGGGGTGTGGTTACTAGCAAATAATTTGTGTACCAATTTTGTGAGTTTGATGCCGAGGAAGGTCAGATGATCCTGCCTCCACTCAAAAGCGTTTGTGTCCCGCAGCTGCTCGGCAGCCGCTGCGGGTACATTGAACCCCATGGCTTGGGTTTTTGTTTCATTTAGCTTGTAGTAGGAACATGCACTGAATTCTTTTAACGTTGTCTTAAAAGCTGGGATAGATTTGCGTGGGTTGGAGAGTGTCAACATGACATCATCCGCAAATGCTATAAGTTTGTGTTCTGTGTTCCCTATGGTAATTCCTTTGATGTGGATGTTTTCCCTGATCGCTTGTAGTAGGGGTTCTAACGCTAAGATATATAATAAAGGGGATAATGGGCACCCTTGCCTTGTTCCATTGGTTATGCTAAACGGCTGTGATGCAAAGTCCCCATTCGTTACTCGGGCCATGGGTTGTGAGTACAGTGCTTGGATTAATCGGAGGAAATGGTTGGGAAAGTCTAATTTACGTAGCACTTCTTTGAGATAGACCCAGTGCAACCTGTCAAACGCTTTTCAGCATCGAGCGACAGGTATGCCCTGGGCCCACACTGGTGAGTTTTGGTGTACATGAGATTATAAAGCTTTCGTGTCCCATCCGTCCCCTGCCTTCCTTTAACAAAGCCCACTTGGTCCTTGTTGACCACTATGGGTAGCAAGGCCGACAACCTTGTGGCATAGATTTTGGCTAGTATTTTGGTGTCTATGTTAAGTAGCGATATAGGTCTTAGGTTTTGCGGTTTATTGGGTGGCTTCCCCGGTTTTGGCAGCGTTGCTATATGCGCCAACAGCATGTCTGGTGGCATGGAACCTGTGAGTTTCTCTCTGATCTTGGGATAAACTTGGGAGGTTTAACTTATTTAGACACCGCTGGATTTCAATGGTAGTCGGTTGGTGGGTCTGTTTATCAGATTGTAAATTGTAGAGTGCCGTGTAAAAGTGTGCCATTTCGTCTAGGATGTCATGTGGGTTATATGCTTTCCCTCCTTCTCTTTTGTGGATGTATGGAATTTTTGATTGCGCTTGTCTCTGTATCAATAAGGATGCTAGGGCCTTCCCGGCTTTGTTCCCTTGTGTGTAGTTCCTGATTTTAAGCCTCTGGAGTGTTTGTGCAGTGTCTTCGATGTGAAGCTCATTAAGTGACTTAGTAAGTCTATCTATTTTGCGTGTATTGTCTAGAGTGGGGTTTATGTGATGCATCTGTTGGTTGTGTTGCAGGTCTTTCAGGAGTTGTAGGTATTGTTTGTCCCTCAGTTTTTTGAGATACGAAGCCCTGCTGATAAAGACTCCCCTAATTACTGCCTTATGTGCTTGCCAAGTAGTGGTGAGTTTGAGCTCTGGGAGTGTGTTATCTTTGAAGTAGTCACTGAGAATCGCCTCTGTCTGTTGTCGAAAATCCACACTCTGCAATAGTGTGTCATTCAGCCGCCAAGGGGCTCTGCCTCTATGGTCGAGGGTAGTCTGCAATGTTATCGTAAGAGGCGCATGGTCTGACCATACTATATCGCCTAGTCGGCTGTCAGTTATTTTGGGGAGAATCGGGTCTGTCACTAGAATCATATCTATCCTTGAATATGACTTATGCACTTGCGAGTAGAATGTGTATCCTTTGTCCCTGGGGTGCTGTGTTCTCCAGACGTCATAAAGGTTATGTTCTAACACTAATTTTGTTAATGTTTTGCATTGTTTTTTTAGGGAGTGGGATCTTGGTGTATTTGGTGCAAGGAATGTGTCCTCAAATGGGTGCATAACATGGTTCAGGTCCCCACATATTATATTCAAAGCCCGTTGAGAGGGTGGTACTTTATTCAGGACTTTAAGTAGGAAGTTCCTTTGGTTTATGTTGGGGCTGTAAATGCCTACTAGGGTATATTTGGCTGTATTTATGGTGCAATGAAGAATGAGGTACCTGCCATATGGGTCTCTGATCATTTGCAAGAGGTCAAAGGTGAGGGATTTATGGAAGAGGAACGAGACTCCTCTGGACTTAGATGAGTGTGTAGCATGGTGTTGTGTTGGGAAGTCTTGTAGACTGAATCTTGTAACCCTAGCGTGTTTAAAGTGCGTTTCTTGGATGCACATTATGTCGATCTGTTCCTTTTTCATCGTTTCCATAAGTAGTCGCCGTTTGTGTGGGGTGTTGAGGCCCCTCACATTGTGTGTTTGTAATTTCAGATCAGGTGGGGTATGTGGGAATATTCGCAAATTCGTTTGTGTTGCCTTCCATGTCTATTGTGGTGAGTTCCTGTATCGTCTGCCTCCTTAGTAAGTTTACCTGTGTGTGCAACTTTTGATGTGAGGTTGTCATTTTCATTTTTTTTTTTTTTTGTGGTTGTCTACGAGGGTCCCATGTATGTCTTCTCTTTGTGTTTCGCGGCTTTACTGAGCCTGGGATGTCAGTGGCGTCTTGTGGCAGTTTGCGTGGTTGTGCTAGCTGTAGCCTGTTGTCCCTGCATGGGTTCAGTGGGGAGGTGGTGGGGTCGGGGTTAACTGGGGTAAACGTAAAAGAAACATATATACACAGCCTCAGAATTTGAGGCAGGGTACCTGACGTGGGTACCTCGGGGGTTAGAACTTTCATGTTCTCAGTGGTGGCAGCGGGTCTGCCCGTTGCGGTCTACGGTCAGCGGCTACAGTGTACAGGGGTGTCTAAAGCTTCATTGTTGCCCCTTATCCGGGGAATCATTTGGAACCTGGTTGAATATTTGTTTGTAAATATATATATATAAATCCTTTATATATCCTTTAGGTGACACCTTTAGGTTATTTATCCCCATCTGGACGTTTGTTTCCCCCCCCATTTTAAGTTTACTTTTGTTTTCCTGTTCTTACTCCCTATTGGAGTTTTTTACCACAGCACTATTAAAGGTTATGTTTTATAACTTCATTGTACATATGTATATAGTTATGCACTAGGGGGCGCCCTTTCTCACTTGACCAGTTCAGGTTTATCTTTGGACTGGGAGATATCAGCAAAGATTTTCACACCAGGGTAGTCCGCTGGCGGTGTTGCTCTGTTGCGGCCAGCTCATAGGATAATCTCTTTTACGTGGAAATAATGGACTCTGAGTAAGATATCCCGCGGTGTCGTCCCGGGCAGAAACTTCGGTTTTTGTAGTCGATGGATCCTGTCTATCAGCAGCATGTCTGTTGGGATGTCTGGGGCGTAGGCCTTGAATAGGCCTCTAGCGTAGGCCTGTAGGTTGTCGGGAGTGATGGTCTCCGGTACCCCCCGCATGCGCAGGTTGTTTCTACGGGCCCGGTCCTCCAGATCGGTAAGTTTCACTTCTGTCGCCATTATCTTGTTTTCTAGCTGCTCCACATGGGAAGCCAAGTCATTGTGAGCTGAGGCGAAGTTCTCCATTTTGGTCTCCACGTGTGTCGTGCGTTTACCCAGTTCCTGGACATCTTTGCGCAAAGAGTCCACTGAGTGCTGCCATGAGCCGATTAGCTTGTGGGAGAGAGCGTCTAGTGCAGTTTGCAGGTAGCTCTTGGTTATGCCGTCTGTGTGCAGGTCTGAACCCGCTAGTGCTGGAGGCTCGGGGCCTTCGCGGCTTGGATCGTCCGCCTGCAAGGAGGCTCATGGTAAGTCCGGTTCCGTGCCCGTTTTGTTTCCAAAAAAATTGATTTTTTCCGCCTTGTTGGCGTTCTTCTTGCCTTTGTGTTGTGCCATCTCGATGTTTTCGGTTATATTTTGTTTTTTTGTCGTTGGATGGATGTGGATTGCAGACCCGTATAGCCGGAGCTAGGAGTTATGCGTCCATTACTCTCGGCTGCTGGCCACGCCCCCCCCCTTTTCTTCTTATCTTAATAACGGAGCTTCATACATTTCATATTGAAAGGCATTGTAGAATTTTGGTTGGTTGGTTGTTTTTTGTTTTGTTTTTCATTCAGGAAATTTTAACTTTTAACATTAATATAGAAATATCTTATTTTAATTTTTTTAATTCTTTTAACATTAGGCAATCCATTTGAATACATACATTTATATTCTATATGTTGTAGTGCCTGTACATTGAAGGAGAAAGGACCTTGGACATAATTTACAGTTTCTTTGCATAAGGCAAAGGAACTGACCGGAGCTCCAGCTGAGAACATTTCTCCACAGGTTAAGGACAGGAGGTGGAGTGAAGGGGAAAAGTTAATGTGAGTTATTTAAACTAAAATAGGTTTGCATTGAACCGCAATTGAAAAATGAAGCCTACTCAATATATACATATTGTTGGCTGAGGAGACCTCAATAAGAAAGAATTGAGAGAGTAATTAACTAATATGGAAAGTTGGTAAATAATTAACTGAACAACAAGAATGTTAGTCATCAAAAATTATTTGTCAATGTTTCAGAAAATGTATTTCTATTTCTCAAATTTACATATTTTTGAATGCCTAAATACGCATGTGTTAAGTGTGTGACTAAATTCTTACAATTCAATAAAATAAAACAATATTTTTCTTTCAGGTATTGTGTCACTTATATCACTGGCCATCCTATCATACGAGCGCTATTCTACTTTGACACTATACAACAAAAATGGACACTTCTATAAAAAAGCATTGCTTGCTGTGAGTAGTTCTTGGATCTATTCCTTGATTTGGACAGTTCCTCCTCTCCTTGGATGGAGCAGTTATGGAAAGGAAGGAGCAGGAACAAGCTGTTCAGTACGTTGGAGCTCCGAATCAATTGAGTCTGTTTCTTACATCATCTGCCTCTTTATTTTCTGCTTGGTCCTGCCTGTGCTAGTAATGGTATATTGTTATGGGAGACTCCTTTATGCTGTAAAACAGGTAAGAAATCAATAAGACAAATTTTCAAAAGCAAATGATTAACAGTTAAAATACCAAATGGAATTTTTATTTTTTATTTTTTTTTAAACAGAGGCTTGTATGACCTCTAAATCTTACAGTTTTGAGCTGTCACAAGTTGCATCTTTACTCCAGTGTTCTGAAACTGGAAATAAAAGGTGCCTTCATGTGAATTAGATATTAGTCTACTTCTGCAGAGTTCATAGCTAAAGCAAACTATGATTAAAGGGATACTGTAGTCACCAAAACATTGTTTGCTTAATGAAAACAGTTTTGGTGTATAGATCATGCTGTCTCACTGCTCAATTTTCTGTCATTTAGGAGTAAATCACTTTGTTTATTCAGCACACATCCCTGCATGTGACTTACACAGCCTTCCTAAACACTTCCTGTAAAGAGGCATCTAATGTTTACACATCTTCTATTGCAAATACCTATATTTTATTAAAGTTCGGTTTACAGAGCAGGAGATAAAAAAACAACAACCTACTTTTAAAGTAAGTTACATCTGATTGAAAACTAAACCATATTGTTTTCATGCAGGCTATTCCAGCAAGGAGAGGTGTGGCTTGAACTATGTGGACAGAAACAAAAGTGATTTTACTCCTAAATGGCAGAGAACTGATTTTAACATGTAATTTAATTTAAAAGATTGTATCTCTTGCTCTGCAAATTGAACTTTAATTATATACAGGAGGCTCCTGCAGGGTCTAGCAAGCCATTAACAGAGCATGAGATAAATTATAAATTAAACTGAATCTGCAAAAAAAGGAAGTGTAAACATTAGATGACTCTTTACAGAAAGTGTTTAGGAAGGTTGTGTAAGTCACATGCAGGGAGGTGTGCCTAGGGTGGTTTAAGTCCTAAGTGGCAGAGAATTGATCAGTGAAACTATGAGGCATGAGCTATACATACACAATGCTACATTAATCCCTTAAGACCGGAGGGCGTACTATTACGTCCTTTTAAAAGTGTCTCTAAACGCCGCAGGACGTAATAGTACGCCCTCCGGTTTTTAGTAACTTACCCGGTCGCCGGCGATCCCACGCCGGCGATCGCGGTTGGGGGGACTCCCAGGGAGCCCCCCGCGGCACGTCCGCCCTCCAGGAGCCCTCCCGGCCATGTGAGAGTGAGGTCCTTGCGAGGACCTCACAATCACATGGCCGGTATAGCTGGCTGCTGCATTGCCAGCAGGGGGACCAACTGTAATGACAGTTGGTCCCCCTGCTGGCTGAAAATCAAATAAAAAAATGTTAAAACAGTGTAAAAAAAAAAAAATTATATACTTAGATCATATATATATATTATATATATATATGATCTAAGTATATATATACACATATACATACACACACATACACTGTCTAGGTGTATTTTAATATTAATATATATATAATTATATATATATATTAATATCAAATTACACGTAGACTGATACTGATTAAATATATATATAATTATTGTTATATATATATATAATTATAAATAATATATAAAAAAAATATGTAAATACGTAAAAAAATAAAATAAAAAAAATAATTAAAAATAAAATATTAAAAAATATATAGATGTGTTTTATTTCGTTCTAACTGTATTGTGATATTAATATATATATATATATTTATATCAAAATACACTTATAACGAAATAATATATATCTATATACATAAATATATACGTATATATCACTATATATATACCTATATATAAATAAAAATATTTAAAAAAAATTATATATATATATACGTATATATACACATATGTATATATATACATATATTAATTCTACACATATATTTATGTAATAATTTTACATAATTAGGTATCCTAATTAATTACAATTAGCGGGACCTGCCTGACAACCCATGCCGAAAGTAAAGGGAATTTAATTTGCTAGCACTATATTTAACCCTATAACTTTCCAAGACACCATAAAACCTGTACATGGGGGGTACTGTTTTACTCGGGAGACTTCGCTGAACACAAATATTAGTGTTTCAAAACAGTAAAATGTATTACAACGATGATATCGCCAGTAAAAGTGAAGTTTTTTGCATTTTTCACGCACAAACAGCACTTTAATACTTTTTACTGTTTTGAAACACAAATATTTGTGTTCAGCGAAGTCTCCCGAGTACAACAGTACCCCTCATGTACAGGTTTTATGGTGTTTTCAAAAATTACAGCGTCAAATATAAGGCTTGTGTTTAATTTTTTTCACTTTAAAATTCGCCAGATTGACCTCGAAGCTGTGAAGACGTGCATCACAACAGCTCCGGCTGAACGGGGCACTTTAAGCTTAATTTCACGGCCACACTGGCATTTAATCGAGGACACAAGGCTGTCAAGTGAGAGAGGGCATCGAGACAAACAGAACGACACCTCACGAGCGATAAATCGAGCCCGAATCATGCAGTGGCCTACCAGCAGGGCGGACGCCGGGGAGACGGCCGCTCCCCAGAGGCGACACCAGGCCGGGTGCCCAGAGGTGAGCACTAGTTCCCCCCCCCCCTGGACCGGTGGGGGTTATCCCGGTCCATCCCTACATAACACCCCGGCAAAGCAACGAGCCAGCACAGGCTCCAAGGAGCCCCGAGCCCAGGGTCCCGACTGTCTCTAAAATGGTGGAGGCCCGCTGTACTGCCGACCCTTCCGACGCATGGCGGGAAACTGAAACACGCCTAAGCATCATATTCGCGGCATTTTGGGAAAAGCTTGAGGCCCATATGACACCCTCGGCTACTAACAAACCGCCGCACTCACTTCCACAGAGTAAACCCAGAGAGCTTGGGAAGAGTAACGCAGCAACCCCACATAAACGCAAAGCCCCGAGGGGCAAATATAAGCAGAGGTCCCTCTCAGGGCCAGTCCCAAGAAACCGTCATGAAAGTCGGCAACAAGACCTAGCGCCCAGGGGTAAAAAGAAGAAGCAGAGCCGGTCATCTTCAAAAGCTCCAGCAATGCTGCGGAACAAGCGGCGTACCTCCTCCTTACGAAAGGCGGCATTGCGGAATATCCCTACCCGGCATAAAGCAGGACCAAAACATAAGCCTGAGGCACTGTGGGAATCCACGAAAAAGACGGAAGAATCGACCTACATACCGGCATCCCGGCACAGAGCCCTCCGATCGGCACCATGGAAGCCACTCAGAGGCTTACAAACACGGTCACAACCGCAGCAGGTGAAGGGGAAAGGGACCTCCCCAAAAGCGACCAAGGAACCGACCTACCTGCCCGTACCTAGGAGCTTTGCCATGCAGAGTGACTGCTCAAAGTGGGACTGCGCTGCACCCCGAACGGGCAGAGACACTACTTACAAGGCGCCTAGCCAAGGCATCGGTTGAACGCCCTATTAAAAAGACTGGCAGCCCCACGGAAGCAGTACAGGCGACTCTCCTGCAGCTGATCCAAGCAGCATCAACCACACGGAACCTGCTGGGATACCTATTACGACTTCCTTCAGGCCTACTGCTCCCCAGATAAGACTATCAGCCAGTTTACTATAAGCGTTGTCTATGCCTTTATTGAGTTTGTGTTATTCCTGTGATAATCTATCAGAGCCCAAGCATAATGTTTACAACAGCATGGAGCAAACATGATATATATATGTTTTACTGCAACACAAACAGCTGCACTATTAGCGAGACATACTAACATATTATTCACACCAAAGCGAAGTCTTAAAGAATATGGCGGCTATGTTAATTTTGCTTATTAACCGCATATCTACGCTAACGCATATTAAGCGATGTTCTTACCGTTACTTATTATACTTTAAACATCACATGTTAATCTATGTTTAATGGCACTGTATTGAGAGGGTATCAGTAAACTGCTATCGAGAGTATTATACTCACCTCATAACTTGCCTAGCCTATACTAACAGTGGAGTTCCACTCTCATTCATGACTCCATTAAGCGACCCACAAGACGGAATCAACCACAATAGCTCGCTGGTATAGCTACCATTACGTTGGATACAGCGTCTTACTCTTATTCCAAGAGCAGAAAGTTAAAGCGACGTCAATTTAGAATATTTTAGTTTAGATTACTTTATGTCATGTATGTGCTTCAGTAATAATTCAACTTTTAAAAATGTGCAAGAACAATCCTGTACCTCTATGTTTTAATGTTTCATAATGCGCTGGAGGACTGCCTTTGGGGTACCTACCAAGCAACTGTAAAAAGCTTCTGCACTACAAAAATAAAGAATTAAAAAAAAAAAAAAAAATTCGCCAGATTGCTTACGTTGCCTTTATGACCCTATGGTAGCCCAAGAATGAAAATGACCCCTATGATGGCATACTATTTGCAATAGTAGACAACCCAAGGTATTGCAAATGGGGTATGTCCAGTCTTTTTTAGTAGCCACTTAGTCACAAACACTGGCCAAAATTGGCGTTTTTTGCATTTTTCACACACAAACAAATACTAACGCTAACTTTGGCCAGTGTTTGTGACCAAATGGATACTAAAAAAAGACTGGACATACCCCATTTGCAATACCTTGGGTTGTCTACTATTGCAAATGGTATGCCATTATGGGTGTAAATTTAATTCCTGGACTACTATACAGTCTCAAAGGCAACGTAACCAATCAGGCGAATTTCAATTTCAAATGTAACGTGCTATATTTGACCCTGTAACTTCCCAAAACACCATAAAACCTGTACATAGGGGGTACTGTTTTACACGTGAGACTTTGCTGAATACAAATATGTGTATTTTATTGCAGTAAAAGCAAACAGTATTATAACATTGACAGTTAAAACGTCATGTAGAACTAAAAAAATAAAAAAATCTTATTTTCTCCCATTTTTTTCATATTAAATTATGTTTCATTGCTAAATATTTGATATTAAATGAAAGCCCTGTTTCCCCTGAATAAAATATATATAATAAGGGGGGGTGCATTTAATATGAAAGAGGTGAATTACGGTTGGACAGACATATAGCGCAAATGCCAGGTTTTGTTTACATTTTGTTTCGTTCACAACTTGTACATTTGGCTGCGGTGTTAAGGGGTTAAGCTAAAGTTGTTTTGGTGACTATAGTGTTCCTTTAACCATCTCTGTAAATTGAGGTTGGATAAGATTAGACTATAAATTACTTTTGAATACATGATTCATTTTACAAGTATTAGCATTTTCTGCAGACCTTTACAGTTGTACTCTGCGATGTAAAGCAGATCTGTCTCCCTTCCAAAGTGAGTATTACATAAATATCACTGAAAGTCCAATGCAGGCAATAGATACACTAAGACAAAGTAGGGACTACCCTGTCCTAATATATTCCCTAAGCTTGACAAAAGACAGAGCTACAGCTGTCAAGTTTTGTAATTTCCCCCAGCCATCATCTATTATTAACATAATATTACAATAAACATGAAACCAATTACTGGAGGGAACTCTGTTTCTACTTAGGTTTTTAGACTGCAAGGTGTGTACACATGACAACATTGATATTATACATGTTACATTTCATGGACACTAAAAAAGAGCAAAACCTTGTAATGCTATACAGAAGAGGCCAGCAGTATAAAAACTATTATACAGATAAATGTGTTTAATGTAAATTAATTACCATGAAAACCAATATATCTGCTGATTTCATCATTTTGGCCTTGACCTCTATAATACTCTATATATTGCATTTGATTCCAGCAAAAAATCTCACGTGTGGCAAAAAAGGTCTAGCAAGAACATAACACTATCTATTGACTTAATGTTTTAAATTTGTATGACAAATTCTTCGTAATGACTTAATACCAATACTTAATTCACAAAACAAGAGGCTAAAGGTGATGTTTCTTTTACAAAATTAAAATGGGCTTCATTTTATGATGCATCAGTAACTTGCTATTAATAGATATAGGTGCAATGTTTTTCACCATTAAAAAGAACATTTATTGTTTACAATATGTAATAAATATGTGTATCTTAAGGGTAATTGGAAGTCTCTTTTTTTTTAGTGTTTAATTTTTAGCCAGTTCTTTATCTTATCTGGGTGATCAAAGGTCTCGGATATACCATCAGTTTGGATGATCATCTTGGCTGGGAAGCTCCATCTGAATCTTATATTGTGCTTTTTAAGAATGTTAATTTCTGGTGCGAACATTCTTCTTTTAATGATAGTGTTGTAAGATAGATCTGGGAGGGCAATTATATTGAAATATATCCCTTCCTTTATGACTTTTCCTTTGTTAGCTTTTAATACTTTTTCTTTAAATTCATAGGAATGAAAACAAACAATTATATCTCTAGGTGCCTCAGAGGCAACGTTTAATGGTTTATTTAACCTATGGCACCTGTCAATTTTTTCATCGTAGCCATTTAAAGTGAGACCCAGCGCTTTGAAATAATCTTGTAATAATTGGCGCAGATCGTCCTGCTTGTCTGCATCTTTAAAATTGCAAAATCTTAATTTTTTTCTGCGAGAACGGTCTTAAAGATCTTTAATTTTATTTTTGATATAAGTAATTTTTGTCATCATTTTTGTTATATCTTCGTTCAATGATTTTATCTGGAAATCCACATTTCCCATTCAATCTTTTATAATTTGGAATTTATTAGTCAATTTTGTCGCTTTTGATTTCTTGCTTCATTTCCATTGAATTTGATAAGATTTATTTTTTAATTTCTTCCTACATAGATTGCAAACTTGTATTAAGAACTTTGATTGTGACTTCTTTGTTTTCTTTACTCATTTCCATAAGAGCTAGATCTGAATTGGATCATGATTCTCTGGGTGTGTGGTTTATTACCTCTTTAGAATGAGGGGGAAAATATGTAGAAAGATTTTTATCTTGTTTGGTATCTCTCTTGTCTTTTTTAGATGTTAATTTTTGTTCTTGGGCTGCCTTTTTAGTAACCATATTGACTGCTAATCTGAACTTAATACTTAATACATATATATCAAATAGTAATTCTTTAGCAGTGTATTTGTAATTAACTCCTGTGTTTGTTTCAGTACTTAGCTACAAAAATTGCCTTGTATGTATACACAGCAGCAAAATATAGGAAAAAAAAGAAAAAGAGAGATCTTATCTGTTTTCAGCACTTCAGATGTAAATCAGGACTTGCAACCAGATTTTTCAGGGCAGCTGGATCTGCTTAAAGTTCGCCCCAGCAGAGAATTGTCTATTAAACTCAACTCTTCGTCTATAGACGGGAATAATATTCATCCGCTAATCCACTGTGCTCTACAAGATGTTTTGCTGCACCAGGTGGCCACAAAACTCACAGCACCCAGGTGATCTATGGAGGTCCGGGCGTCCGCCCTTAAGCAGAAAACGGCCAGAGTCGTTAGTCGGGGCTTGAGTCGTTATTCGTGGCTTAGCAGAGAACTTGTCAGTATCCCGTTATTATTTCTTCTAAAGACGGTATAACCTTAATGTGGAACAAAGAGAAGCATCTCATATAACGCGTCTCATGTCCCGAAACCGCTGACTCGTTCCCCTCCTCACGACGTACGCAACACCATTGTGTCCGCACGTCAGCACGTCATCCTCTGCTTCCTTATCGGATAGGTATTTAGTTTTATTGTCTCCCTCCCACAATTTTTAGGGTGAGGGGGGTAGGTAGGGCTTTATTTAATTTTGTTTGGGTGGGGTGGTGACTAGAGGCTTGGGAACCCCTAGTTACCTAGGGGAGGGTATTTTTAATTTTTTTACATTTTCATTTAGGGCCCCCACCCTTCGGTCATGGGTGGGGACCCGGCGGGGTGACAATTGGTCCCCCCATTGTCTTTCAGGGCCCACCCCCGCTGCTCATGGGTGGGGGCTAGTGGGGAGGACAATAGGTCCCCCCATTTTCATTTAGGGCCTCCACCCGCCGCTCATGGGTGGGGTTGGGGGGGGGGACAATAGGTTTCCCCTCATGGTCTTTTAGGGCCCAAACCCGCTACTCATGGGTGGGGGCCGGGGGGAGGACAATAGGTCCCCCACATCCCCTCATTTTCATTTAGGGCCTCACCTGCCGCTCATGGGTGGGGGCCAGGGGGAGGACACTAGGTCCCCCCATTGTCATTTAGGGCCCCCCACCCGCTGCTCATGGGTGGGGGCCAATAGGTTCCCCCAATTGTCTTTTAGAGCCCCCTTCCACCGCTAGTGGGTGGGGCCAAGGAGGACCCTATGTCCCCCATTTAGTTGCCTAGGCACAGCTGCTGGTTAATAGATGCCCCACAATGGGGCCATTTGTTGGAAGGGGGTGGGGGTTTAAAACTGCTCACTGTTTAGTAGACATGCCCCTAGTAGCGGCATAGCGAGTAGGGGCATTCGGGAGATTTCAATATCCCTTGTGCTAATATGGGGGTCATATTAACCCCCATAGAGTGAGGAAGGACAAGGGGGGCTTAAGAAGTGGCGGGGAGCACAGCTCCCGGCCACTTCTATTTTTACATATCACAAGGAGGGAGCTGCACGCCGGTAGCTCCCTTCTTGTAATAAACTAAACAAACGAACACTGATATTCGGTGTTTGTTTGTTCGTCTGAAATTTCTATTCATTATCTTTCTGATGAATGAATAGACGAAATTCCCATCCGAATTTCGGCCAAATCGAATGCCCAAGTGTTTAACTGGGCATGTGCGGGAATTTCACAGTGCTATCTAGTGTGGGCAGATGACGATGAAGAAAAAAAAATAGGTAATATGGGGGGGGCTAGGGACATTTTGGGGGTGGCGAGGGGGACAATTAAATGTAATGGAGTCAGGAGGGGGGTTAAAAAATACAACTGGATTTGGCAATGACAGTGCTGCTTTAACTAAGTAGTTTACTCACACTGCTATATAACAACTCAAAGAACTAAAATCACCACAGGGGGTCATCAAACAAAACAATACAAGTCATTCCATAGTTGCTTGGTGTCTAGGACATAATTAGGTTAAGACTCCATAACTGAATTATCTGCCTGACACCAAGATGCATTGCCAATACCAATTGCAATACCTATTATACAAAAAACTAATTACCTTCTGTTTTACCTTTTATACAATAACTCAACTTCCAAATACACAGGCAAGTCAATCATCTCATGAACATAAGAAAAACCTTTACTCTGTTTTTTTTATTTTGTACAATAATTTAAAAATGACATAACTTATCTTCACATATCTTGTTTTAAAGCCCTTGACCAAGCGGCCATATTGTCCAAAAAGTGACGTGATCATAGTTCCAGGCATTTGTCCTAGTCCCAGTCACCTTCTTCGGCATCTAGCAGGTCTGGGGCAGGGAGGTCCCTCAAGTCCAAGGTGTTTTTGATGCCTCTCTTACTTCCTGAGCTCCCCTCCAAAAAGTTTTACCAGACTGCGGCAAATCTGCAATCCAACCTAGAGTTCCATAGAGTCTATGGGTTGCTCCTGGTCAGGCGCGCTGTGCCTCTGTAGTCTCCCGGCCAGCTTGTGGTAACTTAACATATAGTTGTTGCTGCCAACAGAGGGCACTGTAAAGGCTCCACAGCCAAATCCACCTTGCTGGTAACAAGCATCAGCAGGACAGCACACAAAACATTTAACCACAACCGATTTTATTACACACAACCTGCACCTATCATGGGCATAGGGTAACTGAAACACAAGAACAATTTAGGAACCTTTGTTAAGTGGCCTTCTGATCCCAGTGATGGTGACTACAGTCACATATCTTCCACACCCAAAGGTAGACTAACTAGGTACCAATCAGTCCTGTGCCTAAGATAGTCGAATAACCAATCTGAAAAATTCATCCATCCTGGCAGCCACTTTAACAAAGTTCCACTTGCTGGGTTTCCATCTGCCGCTGTGAAGGGAGTTTGACATTCTACGCTCCCGGTAACTCTGGCTGCCGCTGGGGAAGGAGGCTGACACTCTACTGCCACTGGGGAGGGAAACCTACTGCCTTTACCGCCACTTACTGGTTCCCATCTGCCGCTAGAGATGAAGGCCAACACTCCTCGTCATCTGTAGCTCTGGCTGCTGATGGGGAGGAAGGCTGACAATCTTCATTTCCTGTAACAATGACTGCCACTGGGGAGGGAGATCGACTGACTCCACTCCCAGGGCTGCGCTCTGGGGAGGAAGGCTGACACACTGCCCAATAACCCAATCTGCCACTGGGGAGGGAAACTGACACTTTCCGGTCCCTGTAATATGGTCTGCCATGGGGAGGGAGACCAGCTATCTCTGCTCCCAGTGCTGGGATCTGCCGCTGGGGAGGAGAACCGGCACACTCCTCTACAGGTAACTCACTCTGCTGCTGGCAAGGGAAACTAACACTCTACACTCCTGGTATCTCGCCTTTCCACTGGGGAGGGAGGACGATACTCTCTTCTCTCATGGTTGTAAATTCCAACAAATCACGAGTTTCTGAGGACCACAGCTGTATACAGTGGAACAGGCGTACATAGTCCTGCTTGAGCTCCCACTCCTGGTCAGAAAAGTCAGATCTGGTGCAAACTCTGTGACCTCTGAGAGGTTCAATAGATCTTCCCACTCATCCCAGATGCTCCAGAAGTGAGACCCTCCCAGGCTCCTGAATTCTATCTTGTCCTCAAAAGACTGTCACAGACGACAAGGGCCATCGTTGTCCTGCCCTTCAGTCCAGACACCATCGACAAGCCATGGGCATAGCTGGGTCACAGGCCACTGCAGGGTACACTGGTACACTTCCATCCTGGCAGGTATCATTCCCTCTGCCTGTTACTTCCAGGCAGGTATACACCTCTACCTTCAATGTGACAGTTCTTATCTTTATAGTAGGAGTACACTGTGAGGTGGCAGCTTTTCCTAGCTTCAAAACCAGTGGTCTCTCTCACCAACTTCCTCTCATCCTCATGTACTTATGGCTCATTTTCAAATTTTGTATTAAACTTTATGACCATCAAGGAACGAGCTTCTCACTTACGATACACCTTGCTCCTTCAATGGACAGACACCTTGAACACGGATCTGGGAATTCCAATTTCCAAAGTACTCACCAATCTTTATTAACCCCCTTAGTGACCAGATCGTTTTTGAATTTTCTTACCAGGGCTATTTTTACATTTCTGCGGTGTTTGTGTCTAGCTGTAGCAGTCTTTTTTAGTAACCACTTAGTCACAAACACTGGTCAAAATTAGCATTTACATTTGTTTGTGTGTTAAAAATGCAGAAAACGGGGGCGGGGCCGGACCGCCATGCCGAGCGGACGCACAGCAGAATGGCTCCCGACAAGCAATTTAGTTTTTAGCCCTTGAAAACCGGCAAAATTCTCCCCAAGCAACTGGCAGCTGTGCCACAACACTAGAGGCGACCCTGGTACCGGGGAGAGGCTTGCCGTGAGGTTTTAGTCCCTCGGTGGGCGATCCCTGTCAGCTACGATGGAGACCGACCGGGCGGTGAGCGGGGTGGACGGCCGCTGCCCAGCTATCCTTCCCGCCAGAGGTACGGCGGAACCGAGAAGCTAGGCGGGTCCGGCCCTGTTCCCCCCCCTATGGGCCGGCGGGGGTGATCCCGGCCCCCACCCTGTGTCCCACCGGAGTGCCACTAACTTGCTGAGGGTCCGCTTCCAAGATGGCGGAGACCGCGTGGCAGGCGACTCTGCCGGACGCATCCCCTTCTTACTGCACAGGCGGACTACAGGACCTGAATGGACAGGAGCCAAAGAAGGAACTTTAAGGTACCACAAGCCAGGGGGGAGCAGCACTACCACCCACAGCATCAGCGGGTACTGACCACACCACGGAACAACGGTTTAAGGCCCTAATTTACCCTACTGAACTGCTTCACTCACCGCAGAGGGGCTGGAACATACTGCCCGACAACTCTCTCCCCCTGCACACGGCAGGCATCAGGCTGGACAACATGTACCCCTGGGTAGAAGATAGTTTCCCTGCACGGACACCTAAGGGGACTGCACTTGCCACCAAGACGTTAATCCGATCTTCCCACTATGGCAGACCGCACTACCAACAGGCGGATCGTCCGGCAAGGAAGCAGGACTAACTGCATTGGCCCAACATGGGGTGGACATTAATAGTGCTTTGCTTCAAATGCTTGATTCAGCTGAGCTTGTTATTTCAACAGTTTACCATATGTCAGTAAACCACTATATGTACACACCTGCACTTGAAACTCTGCCTGACACAACAGAATACAGCTTAGAATAACATAAATTAACGCATGATTTACTTACAAGCGACACCCTTGCAAATACCGTTCAGCACTTTTACTTGCGCTTTTCAACTTAGTGCTTTCACTTTATGGTTCACACAGTTACTTGCTAGAACAGTATCTACTTAGCGTGCATACTTATCTTACAAAGCGCAAGCTCCGTTATTGAATCTACCTGTTAACTTAACCACATTAATCTGTATGCTCACAACATGGTTATTGCACTGTTCTAACTTAACCATATTTCCATTCTAAGTATTATTTTATATGTTTAAACTTAACTAAACTAAATAACAAAAATTGTGCTTGATATGCATGTACCCCGCATGTTACGCGTGGAGAAGCCAGAGGACTGCTTTTGGGGCACCTCTTGCCAGCTTGTATTGTATCCCTGCACTACAAAAATAAAGAATTTAAAAAAAAAAAAATGCAGAAAACAATTATGAATGCTAACTTTGGCCAGTGTTTGTGACTAAGTGGATACTAAAAAAGACTGAACATATCCCATTTGCAATACCTTGCGTTGTCTTCTTTTGCAAATGGTATGCCATCATGGGGGTCATTCTCATTTCTGGACTACCACATGCTCTCAAATGCAACATAACCAATCTGGCAAACTTCAATGTGAAAAAATGGAAAATCAAGCATTATATTTGACTCTGTAACTTTCAAAAACACTATACAACCTGTACATGGGGGTACTGTTATACTCTGGAGACTTCACTGAATACAAATATTAGTGTTTCAAAGCAGTAAAACGTATCACATTAATGATATCATCAATAAAAGTGCCTATTGTGAGTGATAAATGCAAAAAAAAAGTCACTTTCACTGACAATATCATCGCTGTGATATGTTTTACTGTTTTGAAACACTAATATTTGTGTTCAGCGAAATCTACTGAGTACAACAGTACCCCCATGTACAGGTTTTAAGGTATATTGGAAAGTTGACAAGCACCTCGAGTTCCCCTATCCATTCATCCAGGGGCTGCTTTCCCATGTACGGCATCTGCAACTTGAGTTGTTCCCATCAGTGCTGTTCTGTAGTCGAGAAGGATTCACTTCCTAGTTGCTTTCCAGGACCATGGAGCACTCCAGCCCTAGTTGCCAAAGCTTGACTGGGGTCTCTCTGGAGCTTCTCTACCCATCCAGGCTGCAGCGATCCTTCCAGGCCGGTATTGTCCCCTCTGCATATTTCACTGTCACCCTTCCCCCTGGCAGGTATCATTCCCTCTGCCTGTTACTTCCAGGCAGGTATACACCTCTACCTTCAATGTGACAGTTCTTATCTTTATAGTAGGAGTACACTGTGAGGTGGCAGCTTTTCCTAGCTTCAAAACCAGTGGTCTCTCTCACCAACTTCCTCTCATCCTCGTGTACTTATGGCTCATTTTCAAATTTTGTATTAAACTTTATGACCATCAAGGAACGAGCTTCTCACTTACGATACACCTTTCTCCTTCAATGGACAGACACCTTGAACACGGATCTGGGAATTCCAATTTCCAAAATACTCACCAATCTTTATTAACCCCCTTAGTGACCAGATCGTTTTTGAATTTTCTTACCAGGGCTATTTTTACATTTCTGCGGTGTTTGTGTCTAGCTGTAATTTTCCTCGTACTCATTTACTGTACTCACACATATTATATACAGTTTGTCTTGCCATTAAATGGTCTTTCTAAAGATACCATTATTTTCATCATATCAAATAATTTACTATGAAAAAAAATATAAAATATGATGAATAAATATTAAAATACACTTTTTCTAACTTTGACCCCAAAATCTGTTACCACCAAAAAACACCCATGCTAAATAGTTTTAAAATTTTGTCCTGAGTTTAGAAATAGCCAATGTTAACATATTCTTAGCTTTTTTTTTGCAAGTTAGAGGGCTATAAGTACAAGTAGGACATTACTGTTTCAAAATATACATTTTTTTAAATATCAATAATTGTAACACTGTTATCTGTCATAAATCTCTGAATCACATCTCACATGTACATATTTTTTTTAAAGTAGACAACCCAGGGTATTCAATATGGGGTATGTCCAGTCTTTTTTAGTAACCACTTAGTCACAAACACTGGTCAAAATTAGCATTTACATTTGTTTGTGTGTTAAAAATGCAGAAAACAATTATGAATGCTAACTTTGGCCAGTGTTTGTGACTAAGTGGATACTAAAAAAGACTGAACATATCCCATTTGCAATACCTTGGGTTGTCTTCTTTTGCAAATGGTATGCCATCATGGGGGTCATTCTCATTTCTGGACTACCACATGCTCTCAAATGCAACATAACCAATCTGGCAAACTTCAATGTGAAAAAATGGAAAATCAAGCCTTATATTTGACTCTGTAACTTTCAAAAACACTATACAACCTGTACATGGGGTACTGTTATACTCTGGAGACTTAACTGAACACAAATATCAGTGTTTCAAAGCAGTAAAACTTATCACAACAATGATATCATCAATAAAAGTGCCTATTGTGAGTGAAAAATGCAAAAAAAGTCACTTTCACTGACAATATCATCGCTGTGATATGTTTTACTGTTTTGAAACACTAATATTTGTGTTCAGCTAAATCTACTGAGTACAACAGTACCCCCATGTACAGGTTTTAAGGTATCTTGGAAAGTTACAGGGTTAAATATAGTGCTAGCAAATTAAATTCTCTGGACTTTCGGCCTGGGTTGTCAGGCAGGTCCCTCAAACTGCAATCAATAAAATTACTTAATTATGTAACAATATTACACAAATATGCATGTCCCACCCCCCGCAGGCAGCACTATGGACACCTATTGCAGCCATGTGATCGCTCTTTATAAGCAATCACATAGCCTGTGGTCTCCCCAGATGGAGAGGAACATGATAGCCGGTGGGGGAACGGTGGCGATCGGTTAAGTGAATAGGAATACCGCGGACGTACTGGGTAGGGGGGTTAATACCTATATTTAATTTTTGTAATATATTTTGAAAATTTATTTATATTCACTGAGTGCCTCAAACCCCTCGAGGCACTCAGCACACAAGCAGAGCATTGGAAGCCTGCCCGATGGCTTCCAATGCTCTGCTACACTGCCTTGCGCCAAATGGGGCAACTTGGTGGCCCGGCAGTCAGGAGAGGTATTGCAGGATGCTTCGACAACGAGGCATCGCTGCAATAATGTTAGAGCAGCTGGAAGCGATCACGATCGCTTCCAGCGCTCACATTTGCCGCGGACGTACCAGGTACGTCCGATGTCGTTAATGACCGTTTTTTGTCAGACGTACCTGGTATGTCCACGGTCACGAAAGGATTAAAGCAGTTATAATCTACTACTAACCATTTTAAAACTGAAACTAAGGATATGGACAAACTTCCATGTCTTGTGCCTGGGAAGAATTAACATTGTTAAGATAAATATTGTTCTCTCTGGTAATGCATGGATTAAATAGCATACCTTTTTTTCTCCAGTACCGAAAGAGTTTTATAGCTATTTGTATTATTGTACAGTTCAAAGTAGATGGAAATCTTTTGATCAGTTAAAATACCCTTGCATGGATTATGTAGGCTACCTGAAAAGACACGCAATGATCAAAAAGTAAATAAGCTGTTGATTTAATTGGGAATAGCTCCTGTCGTAAATTAAAGTGTCCAAATAAAAAAGAAAAGTGTTTATTTTGGAAACCAAATAAAAATGGAGATAGTGATGACTTAAAAGGCTTTATGAAATCCATTGACTCTGAACTACTAACTCATAGATAACGTAAAAGCCACAAGCTAAGTCAAATTCTGTATATACTAAAGTATGTTTGAGCATTATCTTTTCAATTTTATATTCCATATAATGAATTAAATAAAATATAAACCAACAATGGTATGTGAGTGCTCCAAATCAAAATATGACCACTAGAAATTATACTCCAAAGCAGCAGCTGTTGAATAAAAAATTTAAATATACACAAAGTATTTATTTATACATATATAAACAATAAAATTAATCAAACATGAATACAATGAAAAAAATTAATGTTGCCACAAAAATATATGTCCAGGCCAAAGTTCAAAGATACACAGTGTGGGGCCCCCAACACTAATATTGATAGTGTATCAAAAATAAAAATAAAAACCAAAGGACTGTGCACATCAAAATAAAAAAAATAAAAAATGTAGAACATCAAAAAATGAATATCAGACCCCAAACACATATATCGTTCCTGGGGGAGGGAGCTCTTAAACCCGCCAAACAACTAGGTAAAGGTAGAGGGTGCCGCTGTGAATAATCTCCCAAAGTTGCAAACCTAGGGAGTAAGTCAGAGCAACTTACCCTATTCACCCGACCTTGGTGTAAGGTAAGAGGAGCACGCCAACTCCCTACCACGAGATAGGATGTGTAGGTCCGAATAAAAATTTTTTTTTATTCAACAGCTGCTGCTTTGGAGTATAATTTCTAGTGGTCATATTTTGATTTGGAGCGCTCACATACCATTAGTTGGTTTATATTTTATTTAGTTGTTTAGTCGCTCCTTTGTATGTGACGCAGCCCTTTTATTATTTCATTTTTCCTTCCTGAGTTATTGTGCACTCCAATTCAGTTTCTTTTGAAGTTTCTTGTATTGGTCATATAATGAATTGTAAAGTCATAGGGTCACAGCATGAAAAAAAAAAGACAACATTTTTTTCTAATTGATCAGATTGCAAGAGCATCAGGCGCTACTCTTTTTGTAATTTACAAACTATTTTGAAAAATATATATTTCTAGTACATATTAGAACTGACGAATATGAAAATTTGAATATGAAAATGGTTAATGGAGGGAATTGAGACAATATGTTGTATGTGACCAGTGACTTTGGTACTGTTAAATATAAGGCACCAAGCACCAAGAACACTGGGTTTCTTTGCTCTCTTTATATAAGAGGGTATAATAACCTGACCCTTCTTGCATACAGAACATTCCACCTCAAAGCAAAGTGTTTAAGAGCAGTGGTGTACCTACCATGGTCATAGCCATAGCAGCTGCAACCAAGTCCGGCTGCAGCTGTGATCCCTGCGACTGTGGGGCCGTGGTTGCCAGGTGTCCGGCAGGATTGGAGAGGTCTGCACAGCGCTTCCCCTCCTGCTAGTCATTAAATGTAGCAAGACTGAGCAGACCATGGTCTAACAGGAAGTGCTACCAGTGAGGGCACTTCCTGTCAGACTGGGTACCATTGTCAGCTCAGATGTAAGCAGCTATGGCAGGGGAATTGGTGAGAAAGACATGGGGGAGGGGCAGAATAAGAAATGGAGAGTCTGGGGGGACGAGATGAGACATATGGAGGGGTGGAAGGGATGATGGAATGAGACACATGGAGGGGCTGAGGGGAGATGGGAGAAAATTGAATGAGACACTTGGAGGGACTGAGGTTGGAGAGACACAAATTAGGCAGAATATGATATGGAGGCAGTGGCGGATCCAGAGCCTGATCTCGGGAGGGGCACTTGTAGATTATTTAAATAAATAATCCAGACACAATAACCACTACAGCTCAGTTTAGTGGTTATAGTGCCAATAATGCCAAGACCCCCTCCCAGAGTAAGTAGTCAAACTGTTTAAGAACTGTTTGACAACTTACCTGAGGTCCTCTGGGGAATGGGGCTGTAGTAGGGCAGAGGAGCAGTGGTATGTGTGAGTGGTGCAATGTGTGAGGGGTGCAGTGTGTGTGTGTGTGTGTGTGTGAGGGGGACAGTGTATTAGCAGTTTGTGTGTGTGAAGGTTGCAGTGTGTACGTGAGGGCGGCAGTATATGTCAGGGGTGCAGTGTGTGTGTGACAGTTACAGTGTGTGTGTGGGGCAATGTATGTGTGTGGGGGCAGTGTGTTTATGGGGGGCAGTGTGTGTATGTGGGGGCAATGTGTTTATGGGGGGCAGGGGCAATGTGTGTGTGTGTGTATGGGGGCAGGGGCAATGTGTGTGTGTGTGTGTGTGTATGGGGGGCAGGGGCAATGTGTGTGTATGTGTGTGTATGGGGGGCAGGGGCAATGTGTGTGTGTATGGGGGGCAGGGGCAATGTGAGTGTATATGGGGGGCAGGGGCAATGTGTGTGTATATGGGGGGCAGGGGCAATGTGAGTGTATATGGGGGGCAGGGGCAATGTGTGTGTATATGGGGGGCAGGGGCAATGTGTGTGTATATGGGGGCAGGGGCAATGTGTGTGTATGGGGGCAGGGGCAATGTGTGTGTATGGGGGGCAGGGGCAATGTGTGTGTATATCGGGGGCAGGGGCAATGTGAGTGTATATGTGGGGCAGGGGCAATGTGTGTGTATATGGGGGGCAGGGGCAATGTGTGTGTATATGGGGGGCAGGGGCAATGTGTGTGTGTGTGTGTGTATGGGGGGCAGGGACAATGTGTGTGTATGGGGGCAGGGGCAATGTGTGTATGGGGGGCAGGGGCAATTTGTGTGTATATCGGGGGCAGGGGCAATGTGTGTGTGTATGGGGGGCAGGGGCAATGTGTGTGTGTATGGGGGGCAGGGGCAATGTGTGTGTGTATGGGGGGCAGGGGCAATGTGTGTGTGTGTGTATGGGGGGCAGGGGCAATGTGTGTGTGTGTATGGGGGGCAGGGGTAATGTGTGTGTGTGTGTGGGGGGGGGCAGGGGCAATGTGTGTGTGTATGGGGGCAGGGGCAATGTGTGTGTGTGTATGGGGGGCAGGGGCAATGTGTGTGTGTATGGGGGGCAGGGGCAATGTGTGTGTGTGTGTGTATGGGGGGCAGGGGCAATGTGTGTGCATGTGTGTGTGTGTGTGTATGGGGGGCAGGGGCAATGTGTGTGTAGAAGAAGGATAGGGGGGGGGGCTTTTTTTTTTTTTAATGTGTGTGTGGTTTTTTTTTTAACATTTAATTAAAATTAATATATAATTTATGTCCCCCCTCCCTTCTTACCTTTACTGGGAGGAGGGGGGACATCTTTCTTTCCCTGGTGGTCCCAGTGGGGATTCCCTGGTGGTCCCAGTGGTAGGAGTGAACTCTAGCCCGCGCTCCAGGGTTAGAGTTCACTCTCGCGAGATTTGGAGCGTTGCCGTGGTAACCGCGGCAACGCTCCAAATCTCGCGAGAGGAGGACCCGGAGGAGCTCCCGGGTCCTCTCTCCCTCCCCTGCCGGTCGGCTGTCAGTAATGTGCCTGCAGACCGGGGAGGGAGATCACTGATCTCCCTCCCCGGTCTGCAGGCACAATGCAGGGCTGGCACTTGGGCAATGTCAGCCCTGCATTAGCCGGCAGGGGAGAATCTCGGGGGGGGCAATTGCCCCGTTGCCCCCCCCCTGGATCCGCCACTGTATGGAGGGGCTAAGGGGAGGAAATGAGACACATGGAGGTGAGGGGATGAGATACATGGAGAGGCTGGGGGGGGAGATGCTGGAATGAGACACATGGAGGAGGGTAAGGGGGAGAATGAGACAGAAGGAAGGTCGGGGGGAATGAGACACATTCTTTTGGACTTCATTCTGGCATTTAGTTATTCAGGCACAGGGCAAAATACAGCTAATGAGAGTGCAGCAAACACAATGTCTGGTGAGCACGTTTTCTTTTTCTTTTTTTAAATTCATGTCACTTTTATTGATGTCCTTGCAAGTGAAAGTACAGCATCATTGTATATTGCAAATGATAATATAAAAGCATTAATATCCATAAAGAAAATACCAGTCCCAGTATTAGACATAAATATGCCTGTTTGTGGAAATACATAGAACATAGTGTGATCACAATCATTGATCAATCACCATGCATTGCTATTTTTATATTGATCAATGTCAAGTTCTGGCAAAATTAGACCAATGCTGATCCTGATTGTGGTGACATTCTGTCATCAAACTAATATGGTGACCAGGGGTCATGTGACCAAACTCATGTATGCCTTTCTCACACTGGGATAAGCTTTATCCTTTGATATGGTAATTGGGTAATTCAATACCTTTACAGGTCAGGAAAGAGATAACCACTCCCCCCTATCCCCATTCCTCCCTGTTCCTTCTTGGCTGTGCTACTGAGCAGACATGGGCTAATTTTTATCATGGTGAACTGTGAGTGGGATCTGGTGATTTTATAAGATTTAGTTGTTATTGTTAGTTAGGTTGTTGTTGCTGTTGTTGTTGTTGTTGGTATAGTTAGTTAGATTGTGTGTAATTATTTGTATGTTGTTGTTGTTTTGTCTCTGAATAAATATTTGTTAAAGTAGACGGACCAGAGTTTATATGTGTATGCGTACATGATAATTTATAGAGTTTGGTAATACACCACACTGATCAGACGACTACCTGACAGGTTCTCATTTTCTGATGCTGCTGAAACATTAGGAGTGAGACAGCGGTCTGAGCAGCCTGTTGTTTGTTGGATTGTAGTCTTAGTTACTAAAGAAATTGAGATAGCCGCTGGTGATTAATGGAGAGTAGAGACTAGAGATAATCTATTAGTACTTCCACTGAATATTTACACTTCTCCATTCTCCAACATATCGGTTAGTCATAATATTTTTTCATAGTTAAAGGGACTCTATAGTCTACATATAAAAGCAAGAAAGACAGGTCCCCCAGCCTTCCTTCTTGCTTTTATATGAACTTACATTTAATTAAAAAAAAATTCGAGGTGTTTTTATATTAAAAACTTACCTCCGTTCCAGCGCCGAGCTCCCAGCCAGGCCGCGCCCCCTTTTTCGTCAAAATGACGAAATCGCAGGGCCCAATAGGACGCTTCTCTGAGAGAAGCGTCAGGGCGATGTGGTGCGCATGCGCGGCTTCGCGCTGCACCAATCGCGTTCTTCATAGAGCGGCATTGACAGCCGCCCTATGAAGAACCTGAGCGCTTTACCGCGCATGTGCGCGGAATGCGCGTTCGCGAGCTGAGCTGTCTGACTGACAGCTCAGCTCGCTTTCTAAAATTATCAATAAGGGGGGACCTACTGTCCCCCCCCCGGCCCCCACCCCTGTGCGGTGGGTGGGGGCCCTAAAATTCACAATAAGGGGGGGGACCTACTGCCCCCCCCCCGGCCCCCACCCCTGAGCGGTGGGTGGGGGCCCTAAAATTATCAATAGGGGGGGACCTATTGTCCCCCCCCGGCCCCCACCCCTGAGCGGTGGGTGGGGGCCCTAAAATTATCAATAGGGGGGGGACCTACTGTCCCCCCCTGGCCCCCACCCCTGTGCGGCGGGTGGGGGCCCTAAAATTCACAATAAGGGGGGGGACCTACTGCCCCCCCCGGCCCCCACCCCTGAGCGGTGGGTGGGGGCCCTAAAATTATCAATAGGGGGGGACCTACTGCCCCCCCCCGGCCCCCACCCCTGAGCGGTGGGTGGGGGCCCTAAAATTCACAATAGGGGGGGGACCTACTGTCCCCCCCTGGCCCCCACCCCTGTGCGGCGGGTGGGGGCCCTAAAATTCACAATAAGGGGGGGGACCTACTGCCCCCCCCGGCCCCAACCCCTGAGCGGTGGGTGGGGGCCCTAAAATTATCAATAGGGGGGGACCTATTGTCCCCCCCCGGCCCCCACCCCTGAGCGGTGGGTGGGGGCCCTAAAATTATCAATAGGGGGGGACCTACTGCCCCCCCCCCGGCCCCCACCCCTGAGCGGTGGGTGGGGGCCCTAAAATTATCAATAGGGGGGGACCTACTGCCCCCCCCCGCCCCCACCCCTGAGCGGTGGGTGGGGGCCCTAAAATTCACAATAGGGGGGGACCTACTGTCCCCCCCCGGCCCCCACCCCTGTGCGGCGGGTGGGGGCCCTAAAATTCACAATAAGGGGGGGGACCTACTGCCCCCCCCCGGCCCCCACCCCTGAGCGGTGGGTGGGGGCCCTAAAATTATCAATAGGGGGGGACCTATTGTCCCCCCCCGGCCCCCACCCCTGAGCGGTGGGTGGGGGCCCTAAATACAAAGGGGGTGGGGACCCTAGTTAACCCTCCCCCCCTCCCCCCCCCAAAAAAAAACGTATCTCCCTACCTACCCCCCTCACCCTAAAAATAATGAGGGGGGACCCTTTAACTAAAAACCTGTAAAGAAAAAAAAAATAAGATAAAAACAACTTACCATTCGATGTTTTCTTTCTTCTAAAATCTTCTTTCTTCAGCCCCAAAAAAGGGCAAATAAAAATCCATAATAACCGACGCAATAAAAAAAAAAAAAAAAAACCCGAGCGCAAAAAAAATAATCCATCTTCACCCATGGAGGGCTCCACGCAGACTGAGCTCCGCAGGGCGGGGGAAGGCTTATAAAGCCTTGCCCCGCCCTGCAATTAGGCTAAGAACACTCTGATTAGTGGGTTTAAGCCAATCAGAGTGCTCTTTGTCATTTTACAAGCGTGGGAAAGTTCTTTGGAATTTTCCCACGCTTGTAAAATTACACAGAGCAATGTGATTGGATGGCTTGAAATCCATCCAATCACAGTGCTCTTTGTCATTTTACAAGCGTGGGAAAGTTCTTTGGAATTTTCCCACGCTTGTAAAATGACACAGAGCACTGTGATTGGATGGATTTCAAGCCATCCAATCACAGTGCTCTTTGTCATTTTACAAGCGTGGGAAAGTTCTTTGGAATTTTCCCACGCTTGTAAAATGACACAGAGCACTGTGATTGGATGGATTTCAAGCCATCCAATCACAGTGCTCTTTGTCATTTTACAAGCGTGGGAAAGTTCTTTGGAATTTCCCCACGCTTGTAAAATGACACAGAGCACTGTGATTGGATGGATTTCAAGCCATCCAATCACATTGCTCTGTGTCATTTTACAAGCGTGGGAAAATTCCAAAGAACTTTCCCACGCTTGTAAAATGACAAAGAGCACTCTGATTGGCTTAAACCCACCAATCAGAGTGTTCTTAGCCTAATTGCAGGGCGGGGCAAGGCTTTATAAGCCTTCCCCCGCCCTGCAGAGCTCAGTCTGCGCGGAGCCCTCCATGGGTGAAGATGGATTATTTTTTTTGCGCTCGGGTTTTTTTTTTTTTTTTTTTATTGCGTCGGTTATTATGGATTTTTATTTGGCCTTTTTTGGGGCTGAAGAAAGAAGATTTTAGAAGAAAGAAAACATCGAATGGTAAGTTGTTTTTATCTTAATTTTTTTTTCTTTACAGGTTTTTAGTTAAAGGGTCCCCCCTTATTATTTTTAGGGTGAGGGGGGTAGGTAGGGAGATAAGTTTTTTTTTGGGGGGGGGGGGAGAGGGTTAACTAAGGTCCCCACCCCCTTTGTATTTAGGGCCCCCACCCACCGCTCAGGGGTGGGGGCCGGGGGGGGACAGTAGGTCCCCCCCCTATTGTGAATTTTAGGGCCCCCACCCACCGCTCAGGGGTGGGGGCCGGGGGGGGTCAATAGGTCCCCCCCTATTGATAATTTTAGGGCCCCCACCCACCGCTCAGGGGTGGGGGCCGGGGGGGGGCAGTAGGCCCCCCCTTATTGTGAATTTTAGGGCCCCCACCCGCCGCACAGGGGTGGGGGCCGGGGGGGGACAGTAGGTCCCCCCCTATTGTGAATTTTAGGGCCCCCACCCACCGCTCAGGGGTGGGGGCCGGGGGGGGCAGTATGTCCCCCCCTTATTTTTTTATTTTAAGGCCCCCACTGGCCGCACAGGGGTGGGGGCCGGGGGGGGGGGGGACAATAGGTCCCCCCTTATTTATAATTTTAGGGCCCCCACCCGCCGCACAGGGGTGGGGGCCGGGGGGGGGGGCAGTATGTCCCCCCCTTATTTTTTATTTTAAGGCCCCCACCCACCGCACAGGGGTGGGGGCCGGGGGGGACAATAGGTCCCCCTTATTGATAATTTTAGGGCCCCCACCCGCCGCACAGGGGTGGGGGCCGGGGGGGCAGTATGTGCCCCCCTTATTTTTAGGGCCCCCACCCACCGCTCAGGGGTGGGGGCCGGGGGGGGGGGGAGGAGAGTAGGTCCCCCCCCCCCCCCCCCTTCAACCACTATTGTGGCCAGACAGCATCCCTGTGGGTTCGGGCTTCAGCTGTCAGCTGAAGCCACGCCCACAGCAGTGCTGACAGGCTGTCAGCACACAAAGCGCGTTCACAGTGCTTTGTGTGCTGATAGCCCGTCTGATGCATTCACCCAGAATGCATCGGACGAGAGGCCTTTTTAGGGCCTCTGAACTCGGAAGTCCCTCTGGTGGCCGTCTGATTGACTGCAACAAGAGGTGTTCCAAGCTTCCAATGTAAACACTGCATTTTCTCAGAAAATACAGTGCTTACAAGAAAAAGGCTCCGGGTAGCTGTAGCACTCACCTAAACAACCTCATTAAGCTGAAGTTGTTCAGGTGACTATAGTGTCCCTTTAAGTAGAAGAAGCAAGGAAAGTAACTTGGATAATCCTTATTTACTATTGTATTTCATTTTAGAAACTGGTTCCGTAATAAAGGTTGTTTCTTGTATTTGAATATTTTACTTTGTTGACTTCCAAAACTTAATTTACATCAAAATCATTAACTTAAGCATTAATATATGTCAAATTAATCCTTTCTGTTAACCCCAGGAATCCATTAGATCACTTTTCCTTAGAATTTTTAAACTATTAGTCCATGAATTCTCTCTACCTTTTCCTTTGTTTCACCATTGGTTATCTTTGTACAGAGTATCTCATCTAGGGAACCATGCAACCCCTATTTAGAGATTCTGTAAATGGTGCCCCTCCACCCCTAAAGGACAGTAGCCTTTGTAGGGCTAACTACATGGCTACATTTTAGCAACATACAAAGTTGTTTACAGTACAGATACATGGAACTGTAAGTGTAGAAAATTGAAGAACTAGAAAATTGTAGAAAATTTAAAAGAAAAGTCAGAAATGAAATGAAAAAAAGAAACTAGACAATTGTAGAACATTTTAAAACTGCACTTAGAGAATTATAGATGTAATTTTCCAGATTGGTGTTGTGCATGGAATTTACACCTGACATTCCCAGTTTACTGAAAAGCCTCATCTAGGGCAAGCACGTCAAACTTAAAGGCTAGCACGGGCCAAATAAACAAGGTTTAAGTTTATGTGGGCTGCAAAAAATAATAATTAAATGTTCATAGAAACGTAGGTTTGTTTTGAAAAGTACAATATAAGAAAAAACAAGCATCCCCCTCTACTAAACCGCAGTCACCCCCTCTATACTAAATCCCAGCACACCCTTCTAGTAAACCCTGGTGCTTGTTTAAAAAATATACAAAAAAACAACCATATTAGCCAACAAGCAGACTCCACTCACATTGCCTCTGCTAGTATGCGACTCCGGAGTCCAGCCTCTGGTATACCCCCAATGGTGCCATCTGCACCCTGTGCCAAAGCGGATCCTCCCACTACTCCTTGAAACCTTGTGAGGGTGGAGCACGTTGACGTCACGTCAGAATGTGATGTGGCGTTGCGTGCCTCTGTGCACCTCCAGGTCCTCCAATGTCCAGCCATGGCCATCGCCACACTGACCAACACACATTCACTGACAGACACAGACTCACTGACAGACACACACTCACGCACTGTTTGACACACACACACACACTCTCTGACAGACACACACACACTCACTGACAGACACATAGACACTGACAGACACACAAACACCGACAGACACACACACTCACTGACAGACACACACACACTCACACATTCTTGCACACACTCGCATCATTTTATTTATTCTTCCCTACCTTTGGGAGATAGTGTGGGGCCTCTCCCTTGGGTCCAGAGGGGATCTTCTCTCGGAAGGGTTTCTACCTGTTCCTCACTGCTCCCTCACGTGTGCAGTTTATTGATGCCGGGCCGGAATTAAATCATATTCCGGCACCTGACATCACTACATAGGGCGCACGCGAGGGAGCAGTAAGGAGCAGAAATACTGAGCTCCCTCGCTACTGCCAGCGACCTATCCTCCTGTCCGGGTAAATTTTAGCAGACTAGGCACCTGCAACATGGGGAGAGCAGGTGCCTACTCTGCCTTAGTAAGCATGTCAAACTCACGGCTCGCCAGGCTGCAAAGATATTCATTGTGCGCCGAATGCGGCCCGCTGCCCGCGAGTTTGACATGCTTGATCTAAGATAAATAATTATGCAAAACTAGGCAGAAATAATCAGAATAATCCATAGACATACTCAGAGAAACTCACATAGGTCAAGACATCATGTTTGATATACTTCATCCATTTACTATATATAATTTCATTTTTTATAATTTATCCCAAATGCCATATTTCATATGTAAAGTATACATTTCATCCATCATGACAATTGTCAAATTTCTTCTGATAAATATTTCATCACCAATGCATCAAATGTATTACCTAAGGCAGTATTTTCATCCTGTATTTAATTTCATCCTTTATTTTACCCTTATGAGAAGCTGCAAGGATTTTAGACTAATATTAACGCTTGGCCAATGAAGGCCAAAATGATCTTGGGCAAATATTAGTCCACTAAGGAACAGTCAAATGTTGTCATGTGTATATCGGAGGATTTTTAAGTGCAGGGTCAATTGCAGTCAGAATTTCTGCGTACACAATATTTATGTGAGTTTGTGTGCATTGTCATCGCATATGTTATTGTGCAGGAGTTCATCAAGTGTTCTATGTGCATTGTTAGTGTTTGTGTGCATTTCATGTATGCACATGTATGTATGAATGTTTTTCTATGTTCAGGGTCATTGCGTGTGGCATGTTTTCTGCATGCCAGTATCCCATGCCAGGAATTGTTTACTGCCTATTTTATCTATGCCAAATATATAGACCCCTTTTACCCAAAATATTTCCTAGTACACCTTTCACATGCCAGAATTATACCCTTACCAATAATCCTCCACAACCACTTCTAATGTCAGGAAATGTCTCCTTTCTCTACCATATCCCCTCTACTCCCATCCCCCCTACCAACAACCCCCCTCATTGCGCTTTTTGGTTAAATCAATTCAGTTATATCTACATCATGTTATAAAATTCTCTCTGGTAGGAATATACATGACTGTGGTAAGAGGATCATAAGTCACGCTGTGCAGCATACCATTCCCTGGGACAATGCATTGTAAAAATTATGGAATGTTTTTTTTCTCTATTATTTAGCTAGATACATGTATATTTCTAAGCTGGGAGAAAAATGAATGTTCTGAACAATTGACTATAGAATAAACTATTTCCATTAAAACTGCAGACATATTTTCACATGAAAAGCTTGACTCTTGTTCTCTTCTATCTGAAAAGTTCAAGAATTCATGTTGTTGAAATGCATAATGAAAATAAAATGTTTGATGATGCCCTTATAACACACACATCACAAAAACTGTTAGGATCATTCTTCATTGTTACAATAATTTATTAAGCACCAGTATGTAACACTTTACAAGTAATCAGTGGGGATATAAACCCGCAAAGAGCAGATGAGGACCCTGGTGAAGTTTGCTTACAATGAGCATGAAATGGACAAAAAGAGGGTTTATTTTGACAAAATCTTATATAACAGAAAATATTTTTGTCAATTATTAAAGGGAAACTATAGTGTCAGGAAACCACACTCCTTTTCCTGGCACTATAGCTTCCCCCTCTGTCAAGACCCCCACCCTCCTCCCGTGTTACAGAAGGGGTTCTGTCACTTACCTGGGTACAGCGCCAATGTCCTTTGGTGCTGGCTCAGCTCCGCCCACGCTCCTCCTCTACCGATGTCAGCCGACGGGGGGGAGACCTAATTTGCATGCAAGTTCCAATTGGTCCACGTCAGTCCTGTGTCCCCATTCACATATGTTTTGGGGTCGCAGGCATGATGTGGACCAATCAAATAACACATAATAGTCTTTAAACTCCTCTGGCCCGTTTTGCTGTGGCATATCATGGTTTCTGTTCTTAGTACTCTTAAGTGCATTCCTTGACTCATCATGTTATTTCTGATATTGACCTTGGCTTTGTTGTTAACCCTGAGTTTCTCTGTAACCCGTTTTTGTCTTGCTTACCTGTTTGATATACCATGAACCTAATTTCAGCTAGCTCTCGTTTTTGCTGTCTCTTTTTTAGCCTGACATAGGCTTGTATTTGACCACATTTCCTCTCTCAATATTACTTTAGAGACACTATAGTCGCAAAAACAACTTTAGCTTAATGAAACAGTTTTGATATATAGATCATGCCCCTATAGTCTCACTTCTCAATTCTCTGCCATTTAAGAGTTAAATAACTCATCCCTGCATGTGACTAACACAGATTTTCTTAACACTTCCTGTAAAGAGCCATCTAATGTTTATACTTCCTTTTTTGCAAATTCTGTTTAATTTAGAAATTCTGCTATTTCCTGCTCTGTTAATAACTTGCTAGAACCTGTATGAGTCTCCTGTATTTAATTAAAGTTCAGTTTACAGAGCAAGCGATAAATACTTTTAAATGAAATTACATCTTATTAAAAATGAAACCATTTTGTTTTCATGCAGGCTCAGGCAGGGGAGGTGTGACTAGGGCTACATAAATAGAAGCAAACAAAATGGCAGTGAATTGAGCAGTGAAACTTCAGTGGCATGATCTATACACTAAAACCGTTTCATGAGGCTAAAAGTTGTTTGGATGACTATAGTGTCCCTTTAAGTCCGGCCACTGTAAGGCCCAGTAGTATGTTTATTTCAATCCAGTTCATTACTGCTAACCTAGACTTAGAGTGCTAGTGATATACCTCATGACTAGGAGAGATGAGCAGACATTTATGGGGTGCAGTGTTAGTTAAAACTAGGTAGACAAGGATCAGGAATGTTTAGTTTGAAACTGAGGGGAGGCAACAGAGAGACTGACACAGTAGCAGATGGTGAATTCAAATGTAGGCAACCCAGAGTTTATACTGGATTGGAGGTGGAATACATGGTAATGTTTCATGCCGATGGGAACAACTCTCCATAAAACAGACAACATATCGCTACTAGAAAGTGGATTAGAATTTTAGATGTTTTTGGTTTTAAGAATAAAAAAAAAACATTTAATTGAACATTGCTGGATTTACTAAGCGGTTTGATTTGTGTAAAGAAGGAGAGTGGAATTAAATGTAACACTGAGTTAGTGAGAATGGGCAGTTGGTGAAATTGTGGTATTCTAGCCTAAGAAAGCAATTTCAGATGTTGCAATTAAAGTGAAGGTGGCTAAAGAAAAGCTCACATTTTTGTTATATTAAGCTTTAAATTGAAATATGTAATCCAGAAAGAGATCAGATACACAGTGACAGACATTAATATCAGGTATTGTCACCATACAGGTGAAACTCAAAGGAAGCAATTATTTTGTCAGTAGAGGATGTGTAGATTAGAAGAACATGGGATCAACTTAAAAAAGTCAGTATAACAGATGCCAAAGGAGCTAAGAGTTTGGAACAACTGATCACCTCCTACCTTTGCAAAATTTGCAGAAAGATCCAAGAGCACAAGAAGAAAGAAGTGGCTTTAAGTTTTGCTACAGTATTTATAATGCTATCTATGAATTATAGCGCATCAACAAATTGAATTCTATTACCATGTCATCACGATGACATTGAAGACCCACATAGCTATAGCAGCCACAATGTGTCAAAAAAGGCAAATTGTCATGGATCCCAGTAAAAAGAAATTATATTCCTAAAACAGACCACATACCCTTCCAGTCTATATCAAGATATATTACAGTGATAAATTGTCCCACCAGAGGAACATATTTGTCAAGCAGTATGCAACAAATATATCTTCCCACACAGGGACTTACATGTTGTGTAGTGTATAATGCAATGATGTTACAATTAGATCTGTATCTGAATAAATGTAATAATTGGGTTATGAGAATTTGTGGCATGTTATACATATTTAAAATATACATATATATTTTTTGTAATATTATAATAATATTTTACCCTAATAAATGGTTAAAAATGTACCCAATATTATAGTGTACATGAATTGTGTTTTATGTATGGTGTGCCAAGGGTTCACCAATTGTATCATGCAAACCTTAATGCAGGGCCAGTTAACTTCCTTATATAGCAATCCTTATAAGATTATTTAGACCATACTCATCAAGCTACATCTTTAAAAAAGAGAAATAAGATGTGTTGCGGTGAAATGACTGCTCTTCTATTGCAGGCACAATGTGTAGTGAAGATGTGAGTAAATGAAAATTACGTAAATTGTTTCTTCATGAAGAATGGGGAGGGTGTGCATTTGGTGTTACATCTAGATAATTGAAGGTGTGCTGAAACGAGATGAGAGAAGTGGATGCTGAGTTTTAAAGAGTGTGGGTGAAATGTTGCTAAAGTGATTTGATTGTAGAGGTGCTTAGAGATATGATGGTTGAGCAAGAGATGCTGAGATTGAGTTGGAGCATAGAGATGCTTATGTTGCAGTAGAATAAGAAAAGTTCTCTGAGATGGATGGAAATGGAATGGGAAATGAGATGAAGAGTAGGAGCAGAGGGGGTGGGGGGCAGAGATGGATCTTGGTTCACTGCAGAGATTTGGGACAGACAAGCAAAGGCTTGCATAAAGTAATAATTATATTACACACAACATATGTTCTTCTGTATTTATACTGTCCAGCCAACACACATTTCCATCATCTTGTTCACTTACTCTTACAATACTTTACAAAAATCTCACTCATTTGGAAGCCTGAAAAATATATTGTGTGTATATTTTTCCATACATTCTAAACACATATTCATTGTTATTGTGTTAAGAATGCTGTTGTACTTCAAAGCTTAGAGAGCTGGATTGCTTTGAACATATTGAACTGTGCAATATTTCACATGATAAATGGAAAGCAGAATTTCTAATCATCTTTATTTGATAGAAAATAATTTTTTGTAACAAAGTAGCAACATGGCATTCACTGATCCAGAAAATTAAAAAAAGAAAGAAAAAAAGAAAGAAAGAAAGAAAAATACTTGGACTCGAACTAGTAAAATCAGGAATACAGAATAGACAATAAATATATGCAACAAAATAATACACACCTCCATTTATTGAAGGTGCAGTAGAATAAAAATAGTGCATCTGTACAGGTTTGCAGAAATAATATATCGAGGTCAGTCTTGAAAGTTACAACTTGCTGTATACAGAGAGCTCTTATGTAAGAACTACTTGAAATAAGAATCTATTTAGATGTGTATCAATAAGATCTTTGTAATGCCTATTGTGTCTAATCATTAATTTAAAAAAAATAGTTGATGTTTTTATACAGTTTTACAATCTTATTTTTTTCCTTATCAGGTTGGAAAGTTTAGAAAATGCACTGCTCGCAAACGAGAGTACCATGTGCTGTTCATGGTGATCACCACTGTTATTTGTTACCTAATGTGCTGGCTGCCATATGGAGTGATTGCCCTCCTTGCTACATTCGGCCGCCCAGGGGCAGTATCTCCAGCAGCAAGTGTGATTCCTTCAATTTTGGCTAAAAGCAGTACTGTGTTCAATCCAATCATCTACATTCTTATGAATAAACAGGTAAGTCATAATCACATACTCAGCATTGCTAGAGAGCGGTTTAAGGGTAAGCTCACAGAGAGGGCGATTATTTTTCTGCAGTTTGATTTCCTTTTACATAGTTACATAGGCAAAAGACATGCGTCTATCAAGTGCAGCCTATCTCACATCTGTTCTGCTGTTGATCCAAAAGAAGGCAAGACAAAAACCAATTTGAAGCACTTTTTAATTTACCACGCATATTTAACAAAAAAAAATAATATATATATATATATATATAAAAGAACATTATGTTTTGTAATGTATTCAGTATTCATCCTGTTGCTATTTCAACATATTTACAGACACTTATGCCTCGTTTCCACTGAGCGGATCGGTTCGGTTCAGTTCGGTACGGTTCGCTATTTTGGGTGTTTCCATTATGAAAGTGGTCCATACAAGCGAACCGTACCGATCCATTCAGGGCCCTGCTTCAGATGTAGGGCCATAGAAAATGGAACGGTTCGGTTAGGGCGGATCTACTATACAATCCATTGATTGGTGGACAGGAAGAGCATTTTTTCTAAACCCTGCATGGCCCTGAAGGTCTGACTTGCAGTGGAAACGCTCACCAGAATGGGCTGGTCCATTCTAAACCTTCCAAACTGTACCAACCCGAACCGATCCGCTCAGTGGAAACGAGGCATTATAAAACCACCTCTTCAGGCAGAGCATTCTACATCCTTATTGTTCTTTCTATAAAACATTTCCTTTGCTTTAGACTAATATCTCCTTTCTACCAGTCTAAATGGGTGGCCTCATGCCCTATGTATAGTGATGTATCTGAATAGATTGTATTGGCCCAGAATATATGTTTATAACGCTATTAAATCCACTATGAGGCACTGTTTTTCTAAACTTAACAGTTTTAAATTGGCTAACCTTTCTTCATAACTAAAATCTTCAATTACTTAAATTAATTTTCTAGCTCGCCTCTGCATTTTTTCTCGTGCCATAGTAGCCTTCTGTACAACAGGTGTCCAAAATTACACAGCATATTCAAGGTGCGGTCTTACCATTCATTTATAAAGAGGCAAAAGTATATTTTCATTGCAAAAATGAGTACCCTTTTTATATATAACAGTACCTTACTGGCCTTAGCAACAGCTTTTTGACATTGTGCATTGTTGCCTAGTTTGTTTGTCTATAACAATTCCCACATTCTTATCATATGGTGTTATGCCTAATTTACTACCTTTAGGGTATAAGTTGCTTTTACATGCTTTACCCTGAAGTACATAACTTTTTATTTTATCTACATTAAATTTAATTTGCCATTTGGGTGCGTAGTCCCGCAACCTATCTATATCCTTCTTTAGCAAAGTAATATCCTACTCACATTGTATTACTTTACAAACACTGAAACAGGACTTTAAATGCTCCTTACAAGATCATTTATAAATATGTTAAATAGAAGCGGTCCCAGAACAGAGCAGGGACAGCACGTACCACTTTTGTCCAGCACGTACCACTTTTGTCCAGCTGGAAAATGTATCATTAATGACAACTCGTTGTACTTTATCTTTACTCCAATGTTCTACCCAAGAACAAGAATTTTCATCTAGACCGATTTCTTTTAGTATGAATGCTAACCTATTGTGTGGAACTGTATCAAATGCCTTGGCAAAATCCAAATAGATTACATCAACTGCAACACACTGATCTATACTACTACTTACCTATGTTTCATAAAACATATTTTTTTATTTTATTTTTTTTACTTTAGAATTGATGTATTTACAATTATTTGAGAGCTGGTTTGCTCTCTTTGGCTATCACTTTCTAATTTTCTACTTTAGCCAATCTACCATATATACTCGAGTATAAGACGAGTTTTTCAGCACATTTTTTGTGCTGAAAACCCCCCACTCGTCTTATACTCGAGTCAATTGTCTGTATTATGGCAATTTACATTGCCATAATACAGACATGGACCGGGGGCTGGCAGGAAGCTGTAACTTACCTTTCCTGCAGCTCCTGTCAGCTCCCTTCTCTCTCCTCCGGTCCGTGCAGCTCCCAGGTCAGCTCCCTCTGCAAGTCTTGCAGAGCGTTGCCACGGGTTACCATGGCAAAGCTCCGCGCGGCCCGCGAGACTTGCAGAGGTAGCTGACCTGGGAGCTGCACGGACCGGAGGAGAGAGAAGGGAGCTGATAGGAGCTGCTGTGAAGGTAAGTAAGAGCTCTCTGCCAGCCCCCCTCCTACAGCCCATCCACTGGACCACCAGGGAGTGAGAGCCCCCCTCCCTGGCCAGCTAACAAGCAGGGAGGGGGGCCGGAAAAAAAAATCAAAAAATTATAATAAAATGTAAAAAAAAAAAGTAAGAAAAAAAAATAATAATTAAATAATAATAAAAAAATGCCCACCCCCCCACCAATGCTCTGCATCACACACACACACACACACACACACACACACACTGCACTCATACACACACACTGCACTCGTACACACTGCACTCATACACACACACTGCACTCATACACACACACTGCACTCATACACACACACTGCACTCATACACACACTGCATTCATACACACACTGCATTCATACACACACTGCATTCATACACACACTGCATTCATACACACGCTGCATTCATACACACGCTGCATTCATACACGCACTGCATTCATTCACACACTGCATTCATACACACTGCACTCATACACACACATTGCACTCATAATATACACACTGCATTTATACACACACACTGCACTCATACACACACTGCATTCATACACACACTGCATTCATACACACACACTGCATTCATTATATACACACACTGTAAATAAATATTCAATTAATAGAATTTTTTTAGGATCTAATTTTATTTAGAAATTTACCAGTAGCTGCTGCATTTCCCACCCTAGTCTTATACTCGAGTCAATAAGTTTTCCCAGTTTTTTGGGGTAAAATTAGGGGCCTCGGCTTATATTCGGGTCGGCTTATACTCGAGTATATACGGTAATCGCCTTTTTGTATGCATTATTGGATTCCTTATATGTTATATAGGATGCCTCTGATTTCAATGCTTAAACTACCCTTTTCTTATTTTTGAGTTTTTGGTTTAATTTCCCATAAAGCCACATTGGTTTTAATTTGTTTCCTTTATATTTATTAACGAATGGTACATACTGAGAATATTGTTTGAAGATACTCCATTTATCCTCAGTTGATATTTTTTCATTTACATTTTTGCCAGTCAGTGAGTTGTAAAGCTGCCTTTAACCCCTTAAGTGTCATGATTCCCTTTTATTCCAGAAATTTGGTCCTTAAGGGGTGAAACCTACTTAAAATGATACGTTTTAGTATACCCCAAGTGCATTTTATTTTTTGAATTAATTTCAAACGACTCAAATGAACAAAAAATAACTTTATAGTCCTATAATTTGTAAATTGTGTTAAAAATGTATATAAACAAACTAAAATTTTGCAACATTAGCTTACATTTTTAAAGTAATGTATGTTGTTCCATTTGCTCTTTGTTCAGGCAATGGTGCCCTCTAGTGTTTATATTTTATAATAATGCTAAACGTGAATTTAAAATCTGAAACAGCTCAGCTTCTACAGAACTGCTGGAATGGCAAAGAATTTATATATATTAATATATAATATTAGTAGTATATATTAGTTAGTCATTATTTAGATTGTACTGTCTATCTATCTATCTATCTATCTATCTATCTATCTATCTATCTATCGCATACCTTCCACTGTGTTCAGTATGTTCAAGAACGCAGCGGCTGGAGTTTATTAGACCCAAAACTTCATGAGGTTTTAAATGCTATGGGTGTAAATTCCCTTTCTGACAAACACACTTAAAGACCATAAGCCAGTTGAATACTATTCTTTTAGGAACATTACATTTGTTATTTTGTTTTTCAGTATCTCTGTGAGTGTTTTGCATACAGTCAGATGTTATGGTCATACTATTCACACTAGATAAGGTATAATTGGCATTGGAAATACTTTTAAATTCAGAAAATCCACTAATTCCTCCAATATGCCATGATATTTCTCTTTTAAAGTTAGAGAGAAATCTTTTAATTTGTAATGAATTGGTGAACCTGAGTAACATGACATAAGGGTATTGTCTAGTTGACAAATTAGTACAAAAACGTCAAATCTTGTAATGCAGAGTTTTGTTGTAATGCAGATTATTGGTTAAATTAATCTTGTGACATTACATTACAAGTAATGTATGTTGTTTTCATCTTTGTTTCATTTCCTCTTTGTTGAGGCAATGGTGCCCTCTAGTGTTTATATTTGACAAGATTTACCCTCTTTAACAGAAAATTACAACATTAAAAATAACGATATGTTCAGATTGTGAAAATAATTTATCGAATCAGTATCATATAGGTCTGATATTGTTTTTAAATTGTAAGATTGCCAGTGTGAAATGTCCAAATATTCTATATACAAAGATAGAACTGAAAGAGGACTAAAAGATAGAACTGAAATTTAGGGTTTGTCTTTTTTCAAACCTCTTTCTCAATTTAAAGAGCCAGCCCATCAATCTGGTCAGTGTTTGATTCGGAATTTTTAGTTGTCTAAAATGTTTACAATCTAACCAAGGACATAGATAAGGATCAGTCCCTTCACATTAGGTCCTTTCTAAGTTTTACCAGGTCTTTATCTCTTTTAATATTTAACATAAATAATGGGAAAGCATACACGTTTCATGAATTATTTTCATTTTAAGTATAGGTAAGTATAGGGCCTTCTTGGCTCCCCAAACATTTGTGGATAATAGAATTTCCATTTCTTTTATTATATTGGGTGGTACTGGGATCGGAATAGTTCTATAAAGATACAATATTTTTGGGACCAGGTATGTTTTAAGGATATTTATTCGTCCGAGCCAAGAAATCTCTAGGCCCTTCCATCTACTTATTGTCTCTTTGAGATCTATAATCGGCTCTGAATAATTTTTATACAGTGTAGACTTTAAATCTGAACAAAGTTTATTTCCTAAATATTGTACCTCTTTTTTAGACCAGTCCAATGTTTCATAACTTTCATCTGGAGTTAGTTTGATCTTTTAGTTTATTCTTAATCTCTTGTTGGATTGTTGTTATTTCTCTGCAAGTATCAGAGGAAGGGCACAGCTTGTTTATTCTCTCTCGACCAGCAAGGCAACTGTAGAGATCAGCTAGTGGTTTACCCTGTTTTCGTTTCAAATATATTAATTGTTTACTCAAATAGCCCCTAAGAAAACATTTCATCGAACACCATAGGGTAGAATTATGGTTTTCCTGCATAAAGGACTCAGCAGCCTTCAATAGCTGTTCCTTATTAGACTCATAAGCTAATGTGAAATCCTTCAACCTCCATTTAAAACAACTCTTGGATTATTATTTTTTAAAGAGATAAATACAGGGGCATGGTCTGACCAACTTATATTCCCTATTTGTGAGTCGACACAGAGATCTAAAAATGTAGCTTTCATAAAGAAAAAGTCAAATAGCGAATATGAGTATTGGGGATTTGAATAAAAAGTAAAATCTTTCTTCAGTGTGCTGAGTCTGCCATATATTACAAAGATTATATCTCAGTAAAGCGTTTGCGAGTGCCTTTGTTTGTGTCAGATCTCTCTTATTAGTTTTATTATTAACAGTTCTCTTTCTGTCTAACTCAGAATCGGCTATACAATTCATATCTCCAGCTAAGGCCAGAGTACCTTTAGAATAGTGTTCCACTATTTTCATTGTAGATTCAAAAAAAGTACTTGGGTGATCTGAAGGTGCGTATAAACTTACTAAGGTAAATACAATATCATTGATTTTACAAATTAAAATCAAATATTTCCCCAGATCATCAACAACATGATGGATATACACAAACGTAACCCTTGAAGTATTATTATAGCCACCCCCCTATTTTTCCCCCAAAAAAGCTTGATGTGTACATATAATTGGATATTTATGATAGTTCCACAATCCCATATCTCTGTCCTTCCAGTGTGTTTCCTGAGTAAAAGCAATGTCTAAATGGTGTCTGTTCAAACGATCTAAAAGACTTGCTCTTTTAAAAGGAGAATTTATAGTAATGGATTTTAATTACATTTATCCCTATGTTCCCACCTTTGAGAGCCACCATCCCATTCCAACCGCAGTGAGCATGTACTCTAATATATCCAGAATCCGTCCAAAAACAACAACAATAATATTCAATATAATAATCTCTACAGTTAGCAGAAAACAAAAAAACAAAGAATGTCCTGGTACATTCCTATCGACAAAAACATTCATTCCAGTCCAGTGTCTATAAAAACAGGCACTGAAAACATACATCCTATTGGCACGTGTGCTACCCATTTCGTGCCAAAATTTATATTTATTTATATGTTATATGTTGTAAGTTATAAATATTATTTATTATTAAATGTCTATCTGCTATATGATTGCTTAAAAATATATCATCTTATTGACGAATATTTGAAATATATTATATGTATATATATAATATATATATATATATATATATATATATATATATATATATATATATATATATATTTCAAATATTCGTCAATAAGATGATATATATATATATATATATATATATGTCTTTTTATATCTTAGAAAATAAATAAAGAAATTTGAAAAAAAATAATATTTGGTATTAACATTTGGAGTTTTCATTTAACTTTAATTATGCAAGGCAATAAATCTTTTGAACAGATGAGAGAGAAGGCTCACTAGATTACCATATGTGTAAAGCACTTCTTTGTATTAATCTAATAATTAAAATTAGTTTTTACATCAAAGGCAACACAAAAACAAACACGCAAAAAACACAAAACAAACGTTGTGCCCTGTGTCAAAAAACATGATTAAATAAAGTGATGACCACTGTAGTTTATAGTTTGGTTTTTAGACTTACTACAGTAATATAATACATTATAATACATTATGTCACTCCTTCAATTTGGTTAAAAAGATTTTCAAAGTTTCTAAGTGACACTCTGTTTCAGATTAGATTCCATATGGTAGAAAATAGTGACACTTTTAAGTCATTTAGAGTATATATGGTTTAAATGGAGATAGAGAATACTTGTATTAAATGTGTGCAGGGTAGGTTGAATAAGTTAGGTGATGTATTTTTTTCTTTCTTTATTTATTTATTACTGGTATTTATAAAGCACTAACAGATTCCGCAGCGCTGTACAATTAGTGGAGAACATACAATATACACAGACAGGTTGGGGAAACCTCTGAAGTAGCCTGCTGCAAGTAAATTCTACCTTCCCAGATTGTACTCTTATATTGCTTAGAGATTGAGGAGAAACTGATGATCAGCTGATAAAAAGATTAAGGTGTCTCACCAATTAAGGAAATTCCATTAAGGTGTTTCACCTATTTAAAGACACAGATAACACCATTAGTGAATGAATGTAATTATGAAAATAGCTAACCCAGGGAAGATTTCCCTTATCCAGCTCTCCTCTGTCACTCCAGTTACAATATTCAATTCAGAACGTTGCAGTTTAACAAAGGTACAGCTTGATCACCATCAGTACACCCTCAGCTGCCAGTTTAACATGCTATCCTGCACTTTAAGTAATAGCTGCTGCGAGGCAGTCCATATTCACTACATATACTAAAAGCTGAAGTGTCACCTAAACCAAAAACAAAAACCACGGGGTTAGGTGATGTTAAAATAAATCCCCCATTTTGGGAAGCTCAGCAGGTGGGGGCCTAAATCAGAAAAATGGGGCCCCCCGGCTCCCACCCCTGAGCGGCAGATGGGGGCCCTAAATTAGAATAAGGGGGGGACCTATTGTCTTCCCCCCTGGCCCCCACCCCTGAGTGAGGGGTGGGGGCCCTAAATAATAATAAGGGGGAACCTATTGGCCCTCCCTCCGGCTCTCACCCCTGAGCGGCAGGTGGGGGCCCTAAATTAGAATAAGCGGGGGAACTATTGTCCTCACCCTGGCCCCCTCCCCTGAGCGGAGTGTGGGGGCCCTAAATTAGAATTAGAGGGGAAGCCACAGGCTGTATAGTTTACTAATACTAAGGTAATCTTTACTTAGTATTAGTAAATTTGACTGAAAGACCAATTTAGGTCTTTCAGCCTTTTGGTAGATAGCTCCCTAATACCATGGAAATTGGGAGTTATCTACTAAGCGGCTGCAAGAGAACATCCGAAGTCCCAAAATGCCAAAGTTCAGAATTGTCGAAGTTTTGAATTGCCGAAGTCCCGAACTGAACCGAAGTTCTGAAGTTCTGAATTTCGGAATGCTGAACAGAACTGAAGTGCTGAAGTCCCGCATTTCGGAATGCCGAACCGAACCGAATATTTTCCCCATGCACATTCCTAATGTGTGTCCATTACTGTATTTCTCGGCCAACAGTATTCAACATTCATATGCGGTGTATATGAAGTGGGGTGGTAGCTTCCCATTTCTGACAGCCTAAGGGCAAAACTTATTTTTTAAATGTTATTATTTTTTAAATAAATGTTAATATATCCATAATGAGAACTATAGTCATATGTACAATTACTTGGGAGGACCTAGGTTATTCCTTGCCTGTTTTTATAGGTGGACCATAGCCCTTTCGCGGTATAGCTTCCTTTTCTTATCTTTGATTGGTTCCACATTATCACCTCATAGTCTAGAGTAGAGAAGATCAATGTAGTGACCTCTTTGATCGAAGATATGTTTGGTGTTTTCCAGTTATTTTACCAGCAATGTGGAAGCTGAGGTGAGTAAAGGGAACATTAGCCTAACAATTCAAGTGGGTATGGTGTCTGGTATCCGTTTGAGTAGAATAGTCTCACTGCTATTGTGGCGAAAGTGACCTCATCACTGGTTTTTGGAGGGGCCTCTTTGCTTGCCTCCTACTCTGTGACTGTGGGTCCTGCAATATACCTTGCCCAATACACTTTACAAGACTCCATTCATGTATTGTAAGTACTTTTGTACTCCATAAAGAGAGACTGACCATTGGCCCTAATTCCCTGGAACTGTTTTGGGCCTAGGACCATGTGCACGATGGGTCAAAATGGGATGGATATGTTGTTCACCCAGATCGGGGCTATCCAGGGATGTGACATTTGTGGCGATATGTGGTGTTTTGGGGTGTTTTCCAGACTTTGAAAAATGTATGGTTTTTTTCTGCTTAGAGTTAATTGAGTTAGTCCATTGTCTTCGTTAATTATATCACAGGCAGAGGGGAGGGATTGTGTACACTGTATGGGAGTGTCTGAATGTAAACCTCTGTTTTTATTGGCTTGTATGTTTTGTATTCGGTGCCCAACAAGGTCCACCTGGGTGTCAACCTTGTTGGGAAAATTGTATAAAAGGCTAGTGTGTCCCATTAAACTTGAGTTCCTGTTTTACCCTCAACATAGAGTCTCTGTCTCATGTGTGGGGGAAAAGGCTGCATCTACCCTGGGAATTGCTATAAAAATAGATCTAGCAGCAAAATTATGAATTCCAAAGAGACTCAGGAATATATTGCCAGAAACTTTGTCCACCACCCAACTGTTCATGAATATTTGTAACTGTCACAGAGACAAACTCTGCTTCTCTAGACCTTGGTCCTTGGCCACACCACTAAAAACAATCATACTATGTAACTCCCCAGGGATTATAATCACTAAACTCTTTTAAGAGCTCTTCCTGCTCGACTCTCTGGAGGAAGAGAGGTTCACCAACTGGAAGCTGGATCCTGGTCTTGGGTCCAGGGTGGGTGGAGGACGGCAAGTCCCAGCCAAGCTGAGTGCAGGCTGATGGTGTCTGGTGGAGTGCTTGGAGTCCTCTGGGAGCACTAGGAGCATCTGTCGACGGAGGTACCCAACCGGGGTACAGGAAGCTCCTTTACAGTTATGGTCTAGTATACAACCAATTGCCTCCCATATTAATTTGGAAATCTCTCTCCAGAATGACTGTAATAAGTTGCATGTCCAGTACATATGGAGCATTGTCCCCTCATGGGAGAGGCATCTCCAGCATCTATCACTTATGTTGGGTTATATTGTTTTGAGACGAGTGGGTACCATGTACCCTCTATACAACTATACCCTCTATACCTCTATACCCTCTATACCAATTAAACATTTTGAGTGAGGCTTCTAAGTTTTGTCTATGTCCTTTTGCCATTCTGTAACAAAACTCCATGTTGTTTTGACCTTTTAATTGCCAGTATGAAAAGGTGAGACTGGGAGGTATATATGTTGTCTGTAATTCTGTCATGGTGCAGAGTACACTTTGAGTATACAGTTGGTAAGTAAGGTTATGATCCCTCCATCTAAGATACAGAAACATTTCATTACATAGTATGATTGTTTTTAGTGGTGTGGCCAAGGACCAAGGTCTAGAGAAGCAGAGTTTGTCTCTGTGACAGTTCCAAATATTCATCAACAGTTGGGTGGTGGGCAAAGTTTCTGGCAATATATTCCTGAGTCTCTTTGGAATTCATAATTTTGCTGCTAGATCTATTGTTCCACAGCAGTGTTTTTCTATCTCTATCCATTGTGGGGGTGTAGGTAGTGGAATGTGCAGTGAGATTGTTTGCAAGATGTGTTGCTTGGTAATACGCATTCAGGTTTAGGAATCCTATGTCTGCTGGTCTCATAAGTAGATTGTGTGGGACTCAAGGGTGTTTGCCTCCACAACTAAATTTGAATAGGGTGGATTGTAGCTTTTTTATGTACTACTATAGCAGGGCTATTTGTAGTGAGCAGAATAAGTTTTTCGGTAAAATTGTAATTTTAATGACTGCGGCCAAGCCATTACAGATTGTTATTGCCATGATTGCAATATCTGTTCTACTTTAAGAGTTTTACATAATTGGTAGCAAAAAGATACTTTTTTGTAATTGTTATGCCTAGGAAAGTTAGGTAGTCCTCTCAAGTTATATTTGAATAGACGTTTGTATCTGTCTTAGGGGTATTAATGCAAATAACTTGGGTTTTAGAGATATTCAGTTGGTAATATGATTGTTGGCTATAGCATTATATTTCTTTGTGAAGATTTGGGAGCTAAATTTGTGGGTTTGTAAGAAAGATGTTATTGGCGGATAAATTAAGTTTATATACTGTGCCGCCTATGATATCATGGTTGTTCCAAATGGCTAATACCAGTGGTTCTAGTGCTAACACATATATAGTGGGGATAAGGGGCAACCCTGTTGGGTTCCATTGGCAATTATGAAGTAAGTGGAGCAAGAGCCTGAGTCGCTGTAGGGAAGCTGTTGAGCGCTTTAATCATGGTTAACAAAACTTGGTGGTATATCATATCTTACCAGTACCTCATATAAAAAGCGCCAGTTTAGTATGTCTAACACTTTTTCAGCATCAAGAGAGTCCATTACCTCAACTTTTTCGGTTGAGGTAATGGAGGATATCTGATAGTTTTTGCGTGTTGTCGGGGCCTTGTCTTCCTGATATAAACCCTACTTGGTCTGTGGTGATCAGGTTGGGCAGCAATTATTTGAGTCTTTCAGTCTTTCGGTGTATATTTTGGCATATAATTTGGCATCTACATTTAGCAGTGATATGGGTAGAAAATGTAGGCATATGGTTGGAGGTTTTCCAGGTTTAGGGAGGGTGATGACTTGCTGCAAGAATTCTGTAGAGAATGTTCCCATATGGGTAGCTTGGTTAAAGACTTGTGTCATATATGGAACTAGTGTGGTTTTGAATGTGGTGTTATAGATGTTTGTAAAGGTTGTCCGGGCCAGGGTCCTTTCCCTTGGGCATGGTTTCAATAAGTTGTGTTACTTCTTGGTCTGTGATCGAGTTAGTCAATTGCGCTATATGGTGCTCTTGTAGTTCTGGCAAGCTAGGTTGGTTCAAGTAATCGTTAATAGTGTTGTCGCGAACCCGAAATTTTCGGTTCGCGAACGGCAAACGCGAACTTCCGCAAATGTTCGCGAACCGGCGAACCGCGCAAACCGCCATTGACTTCAATGGGCAGGCGAATTTTAAAACCAACAGGGACTCTTTCTGGCCACAAAAGTGATGGAAAAGTTGTTTCAAGGGGACTAACACCTGGACTGTGGCATGCCGGAGGGGGTCCATGGCAAAACTCCCATGGAAAATTGCACAGTTGATGCAGAGTCTGCTTTTAATCCATAAAGGGCAGAAATCACCTAACATTGACACCTGTCCTCAAAGCCCTGCCCTGATACACACTGACACAGAGCAGAATAGAGACTGTTCCCCGTCCTCAGAGACCAAGATACACACTGACACAGAGCAGAATAGAGACTGTTACCCCTACATAGGGTCACTTGGCAGATATGGCGGGGTCGTGGGAGAGGGAGGATGACTTTCACCTCTTCCCCTGTTAGATTCCCGTTGTGCTGTGACATCACCCTTATACGCTGTGTAAAGCATACTATTTAATTTGATCAGCATGGCCACTTGAGTTTTTATAGTTTTCACGCTGCTTGTAGTTTATATATGGTTCACAAAAATCAAACAAACGATAAAGTAAACGTGTAAGGATTCAGAATATTCTTTCAAACCCTTACACATTGTGTGTACGTATTTTTTGTCTTAAGTTTGTGGCTTTAAAGAGGTTTACGTTGTTTCTATGATGTGCATAACATGTTCTTGTAAATGTTTGTTACATTTTTCCTGGAATTGTAATTTTTCAATCTGAATAAAGATAGTCAAATCCCTGATACACACTGACACAGAGCAGAATAGGGACTGTTCCCCCTACATAGGGTCACTTGGCAGATATGGATTGACACCTATCCTAATGATCCCTGATACACACTGACACAGAGCAGAATAGAGACTGTTCCCCCTACATAGGGTCACTTGGCAGATATGGATTGACACCTGTCCTCAAAACCCCTGATACACACTGACACAGAGCAGAATAGGGACTGTTCCCCCTACATAGGGTCACTTGGCAGATATGGATTGACACCTATCCTAATGATCCCTGATACACACTGACACAGAGCAGAATAGAGACTGTTCCCCCTACATAGGGTCACTTGGCAGATATGGATTGACACCTGTCCTCAAAACCCCTGATACACACTGACACAGAGCAGAATAGAGACTGTTCCCTGTCCACAGAGACCATGATACACACTGACACAGAGCAGAATAGAGACTGTTCACCGTCCACAGAGACCATGATACACACTGACACAGAGCAGAATAGGGACTGTTCCTCCTACATAGGGTCACTTGGCAGATATGGATTGACACCTGTCCTCAAAACCCCTGATACACACTGACACAGAGCAGAATAGGGACTGTTCCCCCTACATAGGGTCACTTGGCAGATATGGATTGACACCTGTCCTCAAAACCCCTGATACACACTGACACAGAGCAGAATAGGGACTGTTCCCCCTACATATGGTCACTTGGCAGATATGGATTGACACCTGTCCTCAAAACCCCTGATATACACTGACACAGAGCAGAATAGAGACTGTTCCCTGTCCACAGAGACCATGATACACACTGACACAGAGCAGAATAGGGACTGTTCCCCTTACATAGGGTCACTTGGCAGATATTGATTGACACCTATCCTCAAAACCCCTGATACACACTGACACAGAGCAGAATAGAGACTGTTCCCTGTCCACAGAGACCATGATACACACTGACACAGAGCAGAATAGAGACCGTTCACCGTCCACAGAGACCATGATACACACTGACACAGAGCAGAATAGAGACTGTTCCCCGTCCACAGAGACCATGATACACACTGACACAGAGCAGAATAGGGACTGTTCCTCCTACATAGGGTCACTTGGCAGATATGGATTGACACCTGTCCTCAAAACCCCTGATACACACTGACACAGAGCAGAATAGGGACTGTTCCCCCTACATAGGGTCACTTGGCAGATATGGATTGACACCTGTCCTCAAAACCCCTGATACACACTGACACAGAGCAGAATAGGGACTGTTCCCCCTACATATGGTCACTTGGCAGATATGGATTGACACCTGTCCTCAAAACCCCTGATATACACTGACACAGAGCAGAATAGAGACTGTTCCCTGTCCACAGAGACCATGATACACACTGACACAGAGCAGAATAGGGACTGTTCCCCTTACATAGGGTCACTTGGCAGATATTGATTGACACCTATCCTCAAAACCCCTGATACACACTGACACAGAGCAGAATAGAGACTGTTCCCTGTCCACAGAGACCATGATACACACTGACACAGAGCAGAATAGAGACCGTTCACCGTCCACAGAGACCATGATACACACTGACACAGAGCAGAATAGAGACTGTTCCCCGTCCACAGAGACCATGATACACACTGACACAGAGCAGAATAGGGACTGTTCCTCCTACATAGGGTCACTTGGCAGATATGGATTGACACCTGTCCTCAAAACCCCTGATACACACTGACACAGAGCAGAATAGGGACTGTTCCCCCTACATAGGGTCACTTGGCAGATATGGATTGACACCTGTCCTCAAAACCCCTGATACACACTGACACAGAGCAGAATAGAGACTGTTCCCTGTCCACAGAGACCATGATACACACTGACACAGAGCAGAATAGAGACTGTTCACCGTCCACAGAGACACTGACACAGAGCAGAATAGGGACTGTTACCCCTACATAGGGTCACTTGGCAGGTATGGATTGACACCTGTCCTCAAAGCCCATGATACACACTGGGGGGAGCTACTGTCCTCCCCAACCCCTGCGCGGTGGTTGGGGGCCATAAATCACAATGGGGGGACCTACTGTCCTCCCCCCCTCGGCCCCCACCCCTGCGCGGTGGGTGGGGGCCATAAATCACAATGGGGGGACCTACTGTCCTCCCCCCTCGGCCCCCATCCCTGCGCGGTGGGTGGGGGGCATAAATCACAATGGGACGGACCTACTGATAGGAGTGGAGTATTGTTCATATCAGTTTAATACCTTCCGCGTCTACTATCAGTGGACGTGTAAATGGCAGAGATTTTTAATTGTTGAATCACCTCCCCTTTTTAGGCCAAGGTGGGAAGATGCTTAGACCACTGGTATATTGGTGCCATCTTGGAGGATTTTTTTTTGGTTTGGTTTTTGAAGCCACAGTGCTGCACCAGTGGGCCTAAAAATTAGGCATGTACACATGCCTGAAAAATTTGGTATTGTTGCAGCCGCTGCTGTAGCAGCGGCCAGAAAAATTGATGTTTGTTTCACAGGCAGAAAGTGCCCTAAAACATGGCGGCTTGAACCCTAGTTGGTGGCGGATAAGTCACGCAAGTCAAACGTCATTCAGAGCTAAAATACAGCAGCGTGTGGACCATTTTTAGCCCAAGGCGGCTCATCTCATCAGGCCTTTTGTAAGCGAATGTATCGCCAAGTGTCAGTCCCTTCGGGATCCATCCCTCATTCATCTTAATAAAGGTGAGGTAATCTAGACTTTTTTGACCTAGGCGACTTCTCTTCTCAGTGACAATACCTCCTGCTGCACTGAAGGTCCTTTCTGACAGGACACTTGAAGCGGGGCAGGCCAGAAGTTCTATCGCAAATTGGGATAGCTCAGGCCACAGGTCAAGCCTGCACACCCAGTAGTCAAGGGGTTCATCGCTCCTCAGAGTGTCGATATCTGCAGTTAAGGCGAGGTAGTCTGCTACCTGTCGGTCGAGTCGCTCTCTGAGGGTGGATCCCGAAGGGCTGTGGCGATGCATAGGACTTAAAAAGGTCCGCATGTCCTCCATCAACAACACGTCTTTAAAGCGTCCTGTCCTTGCCGGCGTGGTCGTGGGAGGAGGAGGATGACTTCCACCTCTCCCCCTGTTAGATTCCCGTTGTGCTGTGACATCACCCTTATACGCTGTGTAAAGCATACTTTTTAATTTATTTTGCAAATGCTGCATCCTTTCCGACTTGTTGTAATTCGGTAACATTTCCGCCACTTTCTGCTTATACCGGGGGTCTAGTAGCGTGGACACCCAGTACAGGTCGTTCTCCTTCAGCCTTTTTATACGAGGGTCCCTCAACAGGCAGGACAGCATGAAAGACCCCATTTGCACAAGGTTGGATGCCGAGCTACTCATTTCCCGTTCCTCCTCCTCACTGATGTCATTGAAGGTATGTTCTTCCCCCCAGCCACGTACAACACCACGGGTACCAGATAGGTGACAACGAGCACCCTGGGATGCCTGTTGTGTTTGGTCTTGCTCCTCCTCCTCAAAGCTACATTCCTCCTCTGACTCCTCTTCCTCACAATCCTCTTCCAGCGTTGCCGCAGGTCCAGCAAGCGATGCTGATAAGGCTGTTTCTGGCAGGGCCGGACTGGGGATACAAAGCAGCCCTGGGAAAAAAAATCTATGCCAGCCCCATAAGTCATTGCGCCATATATTGTCGCATTTAATATGTAAGGCTATGTCTTGCCACCCCAGATGATTGAGTAATTATATATATATATATATATATATATATATATATATATATATATAGCTTTTTCTTATATAATATATTGGTCCTTTCAGAGTAAAACATTTAATTATACAGTAAGCATACTCACATGCAGACACAGACAATCTCACTGACACACACAAGCTCATTGATACACAGCCTCATAGACAAACAATTTCACTAATATACATAAGCTCATTGACATAAAAATACAAGCTCACTCACTAGCAGACACACACACACATGCAAGCAAGCAAACTCACTAGCAGGCGCACACACACACACAGCTTAATGTAGTGGTTCTGGTGTCTATAGCCTGTCCCTGCAGGCTTTTGAATGTAAACACTGACTTTTCAGAGAAAAGGCAGTGTTTACATTGCTTCCTAGTGACACCTCTAGTGACAGACACTCAGACGGTCACTAGAGGCGCTTCCTGTGTCAGTGCGGATTGGCTGAGATCATCAAGCTTGATGATCTCAGTCATAGAGGCAGAGACCAACATGACGTTGGAAAAAAAAAAGTGAGTAAAACACTATTTTTACAAACACACACAGACACTATGACTGACACACACACACCATGACAGACATACACACACCATGACACAGACAGACACACACACACACCATGATACAGACACACAGTGACACAGAGACACACACACACACACACAGCATGACACACACAGCATGACACAGACACACACACAGCATGACACAGACACAGACACAGCATGACACACACACACACACAGCATGACACAGGAACACACACAGCGTGACACAGACAGACACACACACAGCATGACACAGACAGACACACTCCCACTGACATACATACTTGTTGCTACCTGTGTGGGTGGGTGGGCAGACTGATAGGTGCCCCTCCCCTTCTGTGCCCTCTTTTGCCCCCTGTGTGCTTTTTAGCCCCTTCCCCTCCTGTGCCCTTATGTAGCACCCTCCCTTCCTGTGCCCTCTTTAGCCCCCTCCCGTGCCCTCTTTAGCCACCTTCCTTCCTGTGCCCTCTTTAGCCCCCTTCCGACTTGTACCCTCTTCAGCCCCTTTTGTGCTCATCTTTTGGCCCCTCTCCCCTTCCTGTGACCTCTTAGCCCCCTCCCCTCCTGTGCCCTTTGTTACCCCCCCTCCCCTCCTGTGCCCTTTGTTACCCCCCTCCCCTTCCTGTGACCTCTTAGCCCCCTCCCCTCCTGTGCCCTTTGTTACCCCCCCTCCCCTTCCTGTGACCTCTTAGCCCCCTCCCCTCCTGTGCCATTTGTTACCCCCCCTCCCCTTCCTGTGACCTCTTAGCCCCCTCCCCTCCTGTGCCCTTTGTTACCCCCCCTCCCCTCCTGTGCCCTTTGTTACCCCCCACCCTCCCCTTCCTGTGACCTCTTAGCCCCCTCCCCTCCTGTGCCCTTTGTTACCCCCCTCCCCTCCTGTGCCCTTTGTTACCCCCCCTCCCCTCCTGTGCCCTTTGTTACCCCCCACCCTCCCCTTCCTGTGACCTCTTAGCCCCCTCCCCTCCTGTGCCATTTGTTACCCCCCTCCCCTCCTGTGCCATTTGTTACCCCCCCTCCCCTCCTGTGCCCTTTGTTACCCCCCACCCTCCCCTTCCTGTGACCTCTTAGCCCCCCTCCCCTCCTGTGCCATTTGTTACCCCCCCTCCCCTCCTGTGCCATTTGTTACCCCCCCCCTCCTGTGCCCTTTGTTACCCTCCCCCTCCCCTCCTGTGCCCTTTGTTACCCCCCTCCCCTCCTGTGCCCTTTGTTACCCCCCACCCTCCCCTTCCTGTGACCTCTTAGCCCCCTCCCCTCCTGTGCCATTTGTTACCCCCCCTCCCCTCCTGTGCAATTTGTTAACCCCCCCTCCTGTGCCCTTTGTTACCCCCCACCCTCCCCTTCCTGTGACCTCTTAGCCCCCTCCCCTCCTGTGCCATTTGTTACCCCCCCTCCCGTGCCATTTGTTACCCCCCCTCCCCTCCTGTGCCCTTTGTTACCCCCCCTCCCCTCCTGTGCCCTTTGTTACCCCCCCTCCCCTCCTGTGCTCTTTGTTACCCCCCCTCCTCTCCTGTGCTCTTTGTTACCTCCCCTCCCCTCCTGTGCTCTTTATTACCCCCCACCCTCCCCTTCCTGTGCCCTTTGTTACCCCCCCTCCCCTCCTGTGCTCTTTGTTACCCCCCACCCTCCCCTTCCTGTGCCCTTTGTTACCCCCCCTCCCCTCCTGTGCTCTTTGTTACCCCCCACCCTCCCCCTCCTGTGCCATTTGTTACCCCCCCTCCCGTGCCATTTGTTACCCCCCCTCCCCTCCTGTGCCCTTTGTTACCCCCCCTCCCCTCCTGTGCCCTTTGTTACCCCCCCTCCCCTCCTGTGCTCTTTGTTACCCCCCCTCCTCTCCTGTGCTCTTTGTTACCTCCCCTCCCCTCCTGTGCTCTTTATTACCCCCCACCCTCCCCTTCCTGTGCCCTTTGTTACCCCCCCTCCCCTCCTGTGCTCTTTGTTACCCCCCACCCTCCCCTTCCTGTGCCCTTTGTTACCCCCCCTCCCCTCCTGTGCTCTTTGTTACCCCCCACCCTCCCCTTCCTGTGACCTTTGTTACTTCCCCCCCCACCCCCTCCCCTCCTGTGCTCACCTTCCAGCCCAGCCAGCCTTCCTGAAGCTCTTCTCGCGGCCGCAGGGGAAGCTCTTCTGGTGGCCGCTGGGGGAGCAGGCTGTTCTGTCTCTGCTCCCCCTCCCTCGCGCGCAGCTTAATGAGACCGGGGCCGGAATATGACGTCATATTCCGGCACCGGTCTCTTTCTAGCGCGCGAGGGAGGGGGAGCAGAGACAGAACAGCCTGCTCCCCCAGCGGCCGCCAGAAGAGCTTCCCCTGCGGCCGCAAGGAGAGCTTCCCCTGTGGCCGCCATCCAAGCTCTCCATGCGGCCGCAGGACATCCACATGTCTCCCCGGCCCGGCCCCTAAAAATCAGATCCTGTTCCGTCGTGTGGTCCTTGGTGAAATCACCACACAGTGTTTGGTTCTAATGAGTGCAACGTAAATGGCTGCACAGGAGCTGGCCAACTGGAGAATTCAAAAGAGAAAACATGCACTGGAACTAATCGAGAAAGAGGAAAGACAGCCATACCAGATTCAGATGACAAAGCTGACACACAAGGGGTTAATTGAAATTGATACCGTGCCCGATCAGAACTTGACCCTAGAGGATCTGTCTGATTCTGTGCGGCAGCCTCAGGATTCTCAGCAGGATTGCATCTCAGAGAAAAGGGACACAACATCCCAACACAAGAGCCACCTTTTAGATCAGGACTGCCTTATATGCAAAGGGCTGATAAACCCTCCAGGCGATGCTGACTTAAGCCAATGGGTAATTACCAAGAAACCAGATAAAATATGGAAACACCATATAACTAATGGCAATCAACATTCTTCATGCATTGAAAAGAAGAACAAGAAATTGTATGATCCAGATACTAGACTCACAGATCCAGCAGACTCAAGTGTGTGGAAGGGATTCCTTCACATGTTCTCTATAAAGCAGTTTTAAGTTACAGCCACGCCAGAGTCTGGTTATAGCAGTCATCTTTGCCAGGATTTACCAAAAGTGTTAACATCCAAAGGATGCATTTTGCAAGAGTCTGTTTGGGAATATGTGGATCGTATCTGGCCAGAGTGCACCAAGGACATGTGTGTGATCCGACTGAATCAAAGAACGTCAAGTGATGCAGTTTCATATGCTCGGCTGTATTCTTATCTTAATCGGAAGCTGAGATATGCAATCATCAGAAGTCATGGCATGGAGGCGTTCCTAGTGCCTCTACCTGCCGGCCAACCCATCCCTCAAAGATTGCGTCCTTTGGGAGGTCCAGGTTTGGAAGACAACCATCCTATTCTGCTTCTGATCTTGCTTCTTCCAAGCCATCCTTCCTGGACAGCTTATCCCAAAAAATCTTCCAAGAAACATAAAGAAGGTTTGGATATCCCAGATGATATTTTCTCTGACATATTAGCAGATGTTGAATGAGAGGAGAGACAAATGGCCGAGCAAGGGCTCCCTCCTCCAGGTTTCCCAAATTTTGAGCAGTGGAATCAGAATTCTGAGGATACAGGAGAGGAAGTTGGCATGCCTGAGATCATGAATATGCTCCAAAATTTGAGCAATGGCCTTCAGTTCCCAGGAGAATTCTCTGTAATTATAGGAGAGAGTCAGGGTGCTAATATTATGCCACCTCTCCATGTGCCAAATACTGTTCCAGCAGGTCTCCCATATCCATCATTTCCATTGTATCCAGAAGCAGCCTACCCTGGCTGGCATGGTATGTTGCCCACTACTCATGCAGTAAATCCATTGTCCATTGACCCAGCCAATCTCTTCTCTTACCCGCTTTCACAAATAATACCACCTAACTTCTTATCTGATCAACATTTTACTGCAGGACCTCAACCTTTTGCATAAATGTTGTAGTTTTGTTATATTTACATTTTTTGTTTTTTTTTAACTGTTATGTTTTAGCGAAATATTGAAAAAAATACATGTAATGTGCTGAACATCAAAGCTGAAATTTTTATTTGTCTCAGTAAGTTGAAAGCCATACTTTCTATGGGTGTTTCAAATGTTCAATAATTGTTTTCTGAAGAAAGCATAACTGTCTGTTTTTAGCAAGCAACAACCCCATATTAAGCTGTTTATTCACTGAAAATCTATTTGTACTGAATTGAAAACTGAATTACAAAATGTAGGCAAAAAACGAATGATTTGAATATATTCTTCAAATACCAGAATTTTTTAATTTGTTTTTTAGTTCACTACTATTCTGTGTTTAGTAATGTATAAGTGTGCCAGATGTGACAAGTTTACATAGGTTAATTATAGCCACTGTTATATCTGGGCTACAAATACATGCATTTTGGCAAACACCTCAAATCCCATGTAAGCTGAATTTCTGTGATTTATTTTCTGTTGCATGTGTACAGTTGTACTGTAAAATGGGTAAAGCATGGGATATGTTTTTACATTTGTATACTAAAAATTTTAATATACGGTGAAAAAAAAAAAAAAAAAAAAAAAAAGGACGCATGAGCCTACAGACATTGCACATGAGCATCCAGTAACGTGGCAAAAAAATTCCAAGCTCCCCAGAGGCTGTCCTAGCACCCCGGTCATACAAATATTCATTAACAGCTTTTTCTTGTTGGAGCAGGCGGTCGAACATTAGGAGTGTTGAATTCCAACGTGTAGGGCTGTCGCAAATCAAGCGCCTCACTGGCATGTTGTTTCGCCGCTGGATATCGGCAAAGTGAGCCATGGCCGTGTAGGAACGCCTGAAATGGCCACACACCTTCCTGGCCTGCTTCAGGACGTCCTGTAAGCCTGTGTACTTATGCACAAAGCGTTGTACGATCAGATTACACACATGTGCCATGCACGGCACATGTGTCAACTTGCCCAACTTCAATGCCGCTATCAAATTTTTTCCGTTGTCACACACCACTTTGCCGATATCCAGTTGCTGCGGAGTCAGCCACTTTTCCACCTGTGCGTTCAGGGCGGACAGGAGTGCTTGTCTGGTGTGACTCTCTGCTTTCAAGCAAGTCAAACCCAAGACGGCGTGACACTGCCGTATCCGGGATGTGGAATAGTACCTGGGGAGCTGGGGGGGTGCCGTTGATGTGGAGCAAGACGCAGCAGCACAAGAGGACTCAGCCGAGGAGGTTATGGAAGAGGATGGAGTAGGAGGAGTAGAGGAGGTGGCAGCAGGACTGCCTGCAATTCGTGGCGGTGTCACCAACTCCTCTGCAATGCCACGCATTCCTTGCTTGTCAGCCGTCAGCAGGTTTACCCAATGCGCAGTGTAGGTGATATACCTGCCCTGACCATGCTTTGCAGACCAGGTATCAGTGGTCAGATGGACCCTTGCCCCAACACTGTGTGCCAGACATGCCATGACTTCCTTTTGCACAATCGAGTACAAGTTGGGGATTGCCTTTTGTGAAAAGAAATTCCGGCCGGGTACCTTCCACTGCGGTGTCCCAATAGCTACACATTTTTTTAACGCCTCAGACTCAACCAGATTGTATGGTAAAAGCTGGCGGGCTAATAGTTCGGACAAGCCAGCTGTCAGACGCTGGGCAAGGGGGTGACTTGGTGACATTGGCTTCTTACGCTCAAACATGTCCTTGACAGACACATGACTGTGGGCAGATGAGCGGGAACTGCTCAAGGCGGGAGACGGAGTGGCGGATGGTTGAGAGGGGGCAAGAAGGACAGCAGTGGTTGACGTGGCTGAAGATGCTAGACCAGGAGGAGGATGGCGACTTAGAGTAGGCGTGCTGCTTGTACTCATGTGTTGATCCCATAGGCGTTTGTGATGTGAGATCATGTGCCTACGCAAAGCAGTTGTACCTAGGTGGGTGTTGGACCTCCCACGACTCAGTTTCCTTTGGCACAGGTTGCAAATGGCATCGCTGTTGTCCGAGGCAGACACACAAAAAAAATGCCACACTGCTGAGCTCTGCAATGACGGAATTCTGGTGGTGGACACAGCATGCGTTGATTGGCGTGCTGTCGGGCTGACCCCGGGTGCCAATGCATGCTGTCTGACTGTGCCACTAGCTCCTTGCGACGACCCCCCCCTGCTTCCAACTCGTCTCCTCCTCCTCTCTGTCTCCCCATCTGAACTTTCGCCCTGTTCTTCTTCTTGCCGAGCGGGCACCCACGTGACATCCATGGACGCATCGTCATCATCAACCGCTTCGCTTGTATCTGACAACTCAAAAAAGGAAGCAGCAGCGGGTACAACATCATCATCATCACACCGTACCTCCATGTGTTTAATGCTGCCTGCCTGAGACATATCCCTGTTATCTACATCCTCTAGCAATAATGGTTGCGCATCACCGCTTGAAGACAAGTAACTGCTATTCAATCTATAACAGTGAAAAATAAATTTTGGTTTTAAAAGCACGCTATAGAGACACCAGATATGATTGGCAATGTGCACTGGAACAGTTCTGCAGAGCACACGCTGAAGGAAGGACTGACACACCCGCTTGAAGACAAGTAACTGCTATTCAATCTATAACAGTGAAAAATTAATTTTGGTTTTAAAAGCACGCTAAAGAGACACCAAATATGATTGGCAACTGTCAAAGCACGCTGGAACAGGTCTACAGAGCACACGCTGAAGTAGGCCTGACACCCAGACGCTTGCAGACAACTAACTGCTCTTCTATTACAGTGAAAAAAAATTATTTCTTTTAAATCTAAAGCTTAAACTATTGTAAAAACAGATATGAGTGGTGGCACTGGGCAAGAGGGCACAGTATCCACTGTGAACCTCACACAGAAGCTGGCAGGCAGGCAACTGCTCTTCTATTACAGTGGAAACAAAATTTTGGTTGTAAAAGCACGCTATAGAGACACCAGATATGAGTGGCAACTGTCAAAGTACGCTGGCAGGGTTGTGCAGGGCACACGCTGAAGGAAGGCCTGACAGAGCCGCTTGAAGGACACTGACTGGCTGCTATTAGCTTACACTAGAAACCTTTTTTCTTTGTAAAAGCACGCTAAAGAGACACCAAATATGATTGGCAACTGTCAAAGCACGCTGGAACAGGTCTACAGAGCACACGCTGAAGTAGGCCTGACACCCAGACGCTTGCAGACAACTAACTGCTCTTCTATTACAGTGAAAAAAAATTATTTCTTTTAAATCTAAAGCTTAAGCTATTGTAAAAACAGATATGAGTGGTGGCACTGGGCAAGAGGGCACAGTATCCAATGTGAAACTCACACAGAAGCTGGCAGGCAGGCAACTGCTCTTCTATTACAGTGGAAACAAAATTTTGGTTGTAAAAGCACGCTATAGAGACACCAGATATGAGTGGCAACTGTCAAAGTACGCTGGCAGGGTTGTGCAGGGCACACGCTGAAGGAAGGCCTGACAGAGCCGCTTGAAGGACACTGACTGGCTGCTATTAGCTTACACTGGAAACCTTTTTTCTTTGTAAAAGCACGCTAAAGAGACACCAGATATGATTGGCAACTGTCAAAGCACGCTGGCACAGGTCTGCAGAGCACACGCTGAAGTAGGCCTGGCACCCAGACGCTTGCAGACAACTAACTGATCTTATATTACAGTGAAAAAAAATTATTTCTTTAAAATCTAAAGCTTAAGCTATTGTTAAAACAGATATGAGTGGTGGCACAGACTGTGCAAATGGGCAAGGCATCCAACCTGACACAGAAGCTGGCAGGCAGGCAACTGCTCTTATATTACAGTGAAAAAAATGATTTCTTTCAAATCTAAAGCTTAAGCTATTGTTAAAACAGATATGAGTGGTGGCACTGGGCAAGTAGGCACAGTATCCAATGTGAACCTCACACAGAAGCTGGCAGGCAGGCAACTGCTCTTCTATTACAATGAAAACAAATTATTTATTTAAAATCTAAAGCTTAACCAATTGTTAAAACAGATATGAGTGGTGACACTGACTGTGCAAATGGGCAAGGCATCCAACCTGACACAGAAGCTGGCAGGCAGGCAACTGCTCTTCTATTACAGTGAAAACAAATTATTTATTTTAAATCTAAAGCTTAACCAATTGTTAAAACAGATATGAGTGGTGGCACTGGGCAAGTAGGCACAGTATCCAATGTGAACCTCACACAGAAGCTGGCAGGCAGGCAACTGCTCTTCTATTACAGTGGAAACTAAATTTTGGTTGTAAAAGCACGCTATAGAGACACCAGATATGAGTGGCAACTGTCAAAGTACGCTGGCAGGGTTGTGCAGGGCACACGCTGAAGGAAGGCCTGACAGAGCCGCTTGAAGGACACTGACTGGCTGCTATTAGCTTACACTGGAAACCTTTTTTCTTTGTAAAAGCACGCTAAAGAGACACCAGATATGATTGGCAACTGTCAAAGCACGCTGGCACAGCACACGCTGAAGTAGGCCTGACACCCAGACGCTTGCAGACAACTAACTGCTCTTCTATTACAGTGAAAAAAAATGATTTCTTTAAAATCTAAAGCTTAAGCTATTGTTAAAACAGATATGAGTGGTGGCACTGACTGTGCAAATGGGCAAGGCATCCAACCTGTCACAGAAGCTGGCAGGCAGGCAACTGCTCTTCTATTACAGTGAAAAAAAATAAATGATTTCTTTAAAATCTAATGCTTAAGCTATTGTTAAAACAGATATGAGTGGTGGCACTGACTGTGCAAATGGGCAAGGCATCCAACCTGACACAGAAGCTGGCAGGCAGGCAACTGCTCTTCTATTACAGTGAAAAAAAATGATTTCTTTAAAATCTAATGCTTAAGCTATTGTTAAAACAGATATGAGTGGTGGCACTGACTGTGCAAATGGGCAAGGCATCCAACCTGACACAGAAGCTGGCAGGCAGGCAACTGCTCTTCTATTACAGTGAAAACAAATTATTTATTTAAAATCTAAAGCTTAACCAATTGTTAAAACAGATATGAGTGGTGGCACTGACTGTGCAAATGGGCAAGGCATCCAACCTGACACAGAAGCTGGCAGGCAGGCAACTGCTCTTCTATTACAGTGAAAACAAATTATTTATTTTAAATCTAAAGCTTAACCAATTGTTAAAACAGATATGAGTGGTGGCACTGGGCAAGTGGGCACAGTATCCAATGTGAACCTCACACAGAAGCTGGCAGGCAGGCAACTGCTCTTCTATTACAGTGAAAAAAAAATATTTATTTTAAATGTAAAGCTTAACCTATTGTTAAAACAGATATGAGTGGTGGCACTGGGCAAGTAGGCACAGTATCCAATGTGAACCTCACACAGAAGCTGGCAGGCAGGCACCTGCAATTACATTACACAGGGAAAAAAAAAAAAAAAAAGCAGCCTGATGTTATAGCCCTAAAAAGGGCTTTTTGGGGTGCTGTCCTTACAGCAGAGATCAGATGAGTCCTTCAGGATTGTAGTGGACACTGAATACCCTAGCCTAGCTATCAATTTCCCTATCTAATCAGCAGCAGCTAAACTTTCCCTCCTCTCACTAAGCATGCAGCTTCAGAATGAATCGAAAATGGATGCTGGGAGGGAGGTTGGAGGGTGTGGAAGGGAGGGAGTGCTGCTGATTGGCTGGAATGTGTCTGCTGACCGAGAGGCACTTAGTCAAAGTTTGCCCAATGACGACGAATAGGGGGCGGATCGAACTGCGCATGTGTCCGCCCGCCGCGGCGAACGCGAACACGCTAAGTTCGCCGGCGGACAGTTCGGTACATCACTAATCGTTAATTGAGTTTGGAGTATTGTAAAAATTCAAATTTGTTTTGTATCTGCTTGTCCCGAAGTCTTTAAGCTAATGCTTTATTGGCTTTGTTTCCTAAGACAAATGATGAAGCTTTAAGTTTTTTGATTGTATAGCTAGCTTTTTCAAAATGTGTGGCATTGATCTTGAACATTGATGTTCTTCTGTGTAGCATGATTTTTTTATTTTTTGAGGTAAGAAGCTTGCGGAACGAATATACCTCTAACTGGCTTGTGGGCCATCCAGAGCGTCAAGGGGGATATGGCAAGGGTGTTGTCGGCCTCGAAGTATGCATGTAGGTCTTAAGGCATAGTTTGGACAAAGTTGTTCATTTAGCTTCCAGGGGATTACATTTTGTTGTTAGTTGTTGAGTAGTGTTGTCGCGAACCCGAAATTTTCGGTTCGCGAACGGCGAACGCGAACTTCCGCAAATGTTCGCGAACCGGCGAACCGCGCGAACCGCCATTGACTTCAATGGGCAGGCGAATTTTAAAACCAACAGGGACTCTTTCTGGCCACAAAAGTGATGGAAAAGTTGTTTCAAGGGGACTAAAACCTGGACTGTGGCATGCTAGAGGGGGATCCATGGCAAAACTCCCATGGAAAATTACATAGTTGATGCAGAGTCTGCTTTTAATCCATAAAGGGCAGAAATCACCTAACATTGACACCTGTCCTCAAAGCCCCTGATACACACTGACACAGAGCAGAATAGAGACTGTTCCCCGTCCTCAGAGACCATGATACTGTCAGGATCGGGACAGGGATCCAACACGCAGAGTACAAACAGTAGCCAGATACGTATACCGGACCTTAGAATGGCCGGACTAACGTAAGTAGTACAGTATAGAATGGTCAAAGACAAGCCGAGGTCGAGGGTAACAGAAGACAGGTAAGCGAGAGACAAGCCGAATCAAGGGTAACAGAGATAAGCAGAGTAAGGTAAACAAGCCGGGTCAAAACCAAAAGGGATAATAGAATACACAAGCACTGAGTGACTAGAACAAGCTAGAACCACGACAGGGCAATGAGCTAATGAAAGAAGCTCTGTTAAATACCCTGTTCAGAGCAGTAACCACGCCTCCGAGGCGTCCTGATTGGTCCTGCAGCAATTGAGTGACAGGTCGTTCCGGAGGAGTGTCCTGATGACAACTTCCTGCCTAGATGCTGTAAAAGGCAGTCACTCCCTCGCGGCCGGCCTTGCATGACCGGATAGACCGTGGAGAAGGGAGCCATCAGGCCGTCTGGATGGAGGAACAGCTAAGTCTCTACCTCTTTCAGAGGTAGAGACCACAGGTACCCTGACAGTACCCCCCCTCTCAGATACGCCCACCGGGCGGAATACACCAGGGCGAGAAGGGAATCGAGAGTGAAACGCCCTGCGGAGACGGGGAGCATGCACCTCCTCCTGAGGTACCCAACTTCTCTCCTCAGGACCATAACCCTTCCAATCGACCAGATATTGCAGTTTCCCCCGGGAGATTCGAGAATCAACGATGGAATTGACCTCATACTCCTCCTGACCCTCCACCTGAACTGAGCGTGGAGGGGCGATCGTGGAGGAGAACCTGTTACATATTAATGGTTTTAGCAAGGAAACATGAAATGAATTAGGAATGCGTAAGGCATTAGGCAACGCTAAACGATACGCAACTGGGTTAATTTGAGACAGTACCCTGTACGGTCCAATATATCGAGGAGCAAATTTCATGGACGGCACTTTTAGCCGAATGTTTCTAGTACTTAACCATACTCTATCGCCTGGAACAAACACCGGTGCTGCCCTTCTACGTTTGTCAGCGTGTTTTTTAACCAGCGTAGAATTGTGCAGAAGGATTTGTCGAGTTCGATCCCACAACTTTCTTAAATTGGCAACATGAACATCCACCGACGGTATCCCTTGAGAAGAAGACTCCGAAGGAAGGATGGAAGGATGAAAGCCATAATTCAAGAAAAAAGGGCTAGAATGCGTAGAATCACAAATGAGATTGTTATGTGCAAACTCCGCCCAAGGAATCAAACCGACCCAATCGTCCTGGTGTTCTGAAACGAAACAACGTAAATATTGTTCAACTTTTTGGTTAGTGCTTTCAGCCGCTCCATTGGACTGAGGATGATAGGCAGAGGAGAAATTCATTTTGATGCCTAGTTGGAAGCAGAATGATCTCCAAAAACGGGAAACAAATTGGGAGCCTCTGTCAGAGACAATTTGGGAAGGTATCCCATGCAAACGGAAAATCTCCCTGGCGAATATCTCCGCTAACTCGGGCGAAGATGGGAGTTTAGGTAAGGGAATGAAGTGAGCCATTTTAGTAAATCTGTCTACCACAGGGAGGATGACAGTCTGCTTTTTAGAAATAGGCAAATCAACAATGAAGTCCATTGCCAGGCAGGACCAAGGCTTTTCAGGAACCTCTAAAGGGTGCAGAAATCCGCATGGAAGCGAATGGGGTAGCTTGGTCTTGGTACAAACTTCACATGCCCCGATGAATTCTTTAATATCCTTGCGTAAGTCAGGCCACCAAAAATCTTTAGAGACCAGCGCATAAGTCTTGCAGATGCCAGGATGCCCAGCCACCTTGCTGTTATGGAGACAGCGTAGCACCAACAGTTGGAGAGCGGCAGGAACGAAGTGTCGATCCCCAGGGGTCTGTTTGGGTGCCAAATGCTGAAACTTCATGATCTCAGAAAGCAATGGAGAGTGAATCCTGAGATTCGTGTTCGCGATGATATTCCCCTTAGGAACTATGGAGGACAGAAGTGGTTCAGTTATAGTGGATGGTTCATATTGACGAGACAAAGCATCGGCTTTAGAGTTCTTAGAACCAGGTCTATACGTAAGTACATAATTAAAGTGAGTGAGGAACAAGGCCCAGCGAGCCTGCCTGGCGGACAAGCGCTTAGCCTCCCCAATATAAGACAAGTTCTTATGATCCGTTAGAATAGTAACAGGGTGTAGTGTCCCTTCCAGTAAATGTCTCCACTCCTTTAAAGCCTTAATGACTGCTAACAGTTCCCTCTCCCCGATGTCATATCTGCTCTCAGGCCCAGAAAATTTTTTAGAGAAGAAACCACAAGGGTGTAACGGTTTATCCACCCCTAACCTTTGAGACAGAACAGCCCCAACTCCTGTCTCAGAAGCATCGACCTCGAGCAAGAAAGGCAGAGTCGTATCAGGATGAACTAGAATGGGAGCTGAGGCAAAAAGTTCCTTGAGAGTCTTAAAAGCACCAAGAGCTTCCTCAGACCAGAACTTAGTATCAGCCCCTTGTTTGGTCATATTGGTAATAGGCGCAATGATAGAGGAGTAACCCTTAATGAAGCGCCTATAGTAGTTGTAAAAACCAATAAACCTTTGGATAGCCTTGAGTCCTTTGGGCAAAGGCCAGTCTAAAATAGATTGGAGTTTACCAGGATCCATTTTAAAACCTTCCCCAGAAATCACGTACCCAAGAAAGTCTACCTGAGACTGATCAAAACTGCACTTCTCCAATTTGCAGTATAGACCATGTTGCAGAAGTTTGTGTAACACTTTTCTAATTAGGAGTAGAGGACAATATAGAAACACCCAAGGCCTGTCCTCTAGAGAGACTTAGGTGCGAGCGTTTCCCGGACGGTTAGAACAGTTCGAGAGTAAATGACCCTTAGCTCCACAATACATACACAAACCCTCTATTCTCCTGTACTGTCTTTCCTCCTCAGAGAGGCGGGTATACCCTATCTGCATAGGTTCAGGAAGCAAAGATACCGTGGAGTCAGGACTTGGAAAAGCGGGGGCTAACCTAAAAGAAGGTCTCCGGTTCCTCTCTCGAGTGTTCTGTCTCTCTCTTAAACGTTCATCTATACGAGAGATGAACAAAATTAAATCCTCTAAATTCTCGGGGAGTTCTCTGGTAGCAACCTCATCAAGGATTACTTCAGATAAGCCATTCAAAAATACATCCACATACGCCTGCTCATTCCACTTGACCTCTGACGCCAGAGACCTGAACTCTAGTGCATAATCCACCAGTGTTCGGTTCTCCTGTTTCAGACGCAACAGTGATCTGGCTGCATTAACCTTTCTACCTGGAGGGTCAAATGTTCTTCTAAAAGCAGCTACAAAGGCGTTATAGTTATAAACTAATGGGTTATCGTTCTCCCATAATGGGTTGGCCCATCTCAGAGCTTTCTCAATAAGTAGGGTGATAATAAATCCTACCTTTGCCCTATCTGTAGGATAAGAGCGAGATTGCAATTCAAAGTGGATACTAATTTGGTTTAAGAAACCACGACACTTCTCAGGAGCCCCACCATAGCGTACTGGGGGGGTAATGCGAGAAGAAGCACCCACTGTGGCTACCTCTAGACCTGAACCGACAGGAGAAACAGGGGTATTACGTATCTCCTCTGGTGGGTTATTGGCACAAGATAATAGAGCCTGTAGCGCAAGCGCCATCTGATCCATTCTGTGATCCATGGCTTCAAACCTAGGATCAGGAGAAGCCAGCTGACTGTTTGTACTTGCAGGATCCATTGGCCCTGTCGTAATGTCAGGATCGGGACAGGGATCCAACACACAGAGTACAAACAGTAGCCAGATACGTATACCGGACCTTAGAATGGCCGGACTAACGTAAGTAGTACAGTATAGAATGGTCAAAGACAAGCCGAGGTCGAGGGTAACAGAAGACAGGTAAGCGAGAGACAAGCCGAATCAAGGGTAACAGAGATAAGCAGAGTAAGGTAAACAAGCCGGGTCAAAACCAAAAGGGATAATAGAATACACAAGCACTGAGTGACTAGAACAAGCTAGAACCACAACAGGGCAATGAGCTAATGAAAGAAGCTCTGTTAAATACCCTGTTCAGAGCAGTAACCACGCCTCCGAGGCGTCCTGATTGGTCCTGCAGCAATTGAGTGACAGGTCGTTCCGGAGGAGTGTCCTGATGACAACTTCCTGCCTAGATGCTGTAAAAGGCAGTCACTCCCTCGCGGCCGGCCTTGCATGACCGGATAGACCGTGGAGAAGGGAGCCATCAGGCCGTCTGGATGGAGGAACAGCTAAGTCTCTACCTCTTTCAGAGGTAGAGACCACAGGTACCCTGACAGATACACACTGACACAGAGCAGAATAGAGACTGTTACCCCTACATAGGGTCACTTGGCAGATATGGCGGGGTCGTGGGAGGGGGAGGATGACTTTCACCTCTTCCCCTGTTAGATTCCCGTTGTGCTGTGACATCACCCTTATACGCTGTGTAAAGCATACTATTTAATTTGATCAGCATGGCCACTTGAGTTTTTATAGTTTTCACGCTGCTTGTAGTTTATATATGGTTCACAAAAATCAAACAAACGATAAAGTAAACATGTAAGGATTCAGAATATTCTTTCAAACCCTTACACATTGTGTGTACGTATTTTTTGTCTTAAGTTTGTGGCTTTAAAGAGGTTCACGTTGTTTCTATGATGTGCATAACATGTTCTTGTAAATGTTTGTTAAATTTTTCCTGGAATTGTAATTTTTCAATCTGAATAAAGATAGTCAAATCCCTGATACACACTGACACAGAGCAGAATAGGGACTGTTCCCCCTACATAGGGTCACTTGGCAGATATGGATTGACACCTATCCTAATGATCCCTGATACACACTGACACAGAGCAGAATAGAGACTGTTCCCCCTACATAGGGTCACTTGGCAGATATGGATTGACACCTGTCCTCAAAACCCCTGATACACACTGACACAGAGCAGAATAGGGACTGTTCCCCCTACATAGGGTCACTTGGCAGATATGGATTGACACCTGTCCTAAAAAACCCCTGATACACACTGACACAGAGCAGAATAGAGACTGTTCCCTGTCCACCGAGACCATGATACACACTGACACAGAGCAGAATAGAGACTGTTCACCGTCCACAGAGACCATGATACACACTGACACAGAGCAGAATAGAGACTGTTCCCCGTCCACAGAGACCATGATACACACTGACACAGAGCAGAATTGGGACTGTTCCCCCTACATAGGGTCACTTGGCAGGTATGGATTGACACCTGTCCTCAAAGCCCATGATACACACTGGGGGGAGCTACTGTCCTCTCCAACCCCTGCGCGGTGGGTGGGGGCCATAAATCACAATGGGGGGACCTACTGTCCTCCCCCCCTCGGCCCCCACCCCTGCGCGGTGGGTGGGGGCCATAAATCACAATGGGGGGGCCTACTTTCCTCCCCCCCGGCCCCCATCCCTGCGCGGTGGGTGGGGGGCATAAATCACAATGGGACGGACCTACTGATAGGAGTGGAGTATTGTTCATATCAGTTTAATACCTTCCGCGTCTCCTATCAGTGGACGTGTATATGGCAGCCATTTTAGGAACCGCACACCTGGGACCCGAGCAAGGTCACCTCGTTCAAGCTGCTCTGGTTCCTTGATGAGCCAGCTGCCCGTGAGTTAACATGTCCCGTGGAGAAGCACTCTGTCCTGTAAAGCCTCACCACAAAAAAATTAAATAAATAACAGCACTCGGAGTGGTGAGTTTAGTAAATGTTCATATCAGTTTAATACCTTCCGCGTCTCCTATCAGTGGACATGTATATGGCAGCCATTTTAGGAACCGCACACCTGGGACCCGAGCAAGGTCACCTCTTTCAACAGGCGACATGATTTGGCCCTGTAAAACTATCCTGGATATTCTCTACAATTTCTATGGATATGGCATTGATTTATGTAACAGGGAGATGGAAGAAGATGCTTGGTCGGTCCTCTTACTTGAAATTTGGGGCACTGCGCGGGCAAGCTAATGTGCCACCAGATAGGAGTGGTGAGTTTAGTATTGTTCATATCAGTTTAATACCTTCCGCGTCTCCTATCAGAGGACATGTATATGGCAGCCATTTTAGGAACCGCACACCTGGGACCCGAGCAAGGTCACCTCTTTCAACAGGCGACATGATTTGGCCCTGTAAAACTATCCTGGATATTCTCTACAATTTCTATGGATATGGCATTGATTTATGTAACAGGGAGATGGAAGAAGATGCTTGGTCGGTCCTCTTACTTGAAATTTGGGGCACTGCGCGTGCAAGCTAATGTGCCACCAGATAGGAGTGGTGAGTTTAGTATTGTTCATATCAGTTTAATACCTTCCGCGTCTCCTATCAGAGGACATGTATATGGCAGCCATTTTAGGAACCGCACACCTGGGACCCGAGCAAGGTCACCTCTTTCAACAGGCGACATGATTTGGCCCTGTAAAACTATCCTGGATATTCTCTACAATTTCTATGGATATGGCATTGATTTATGTAACAGGGAGATGGAAGAAGATGCTTGGTCGGTCCTCTTACTTGAAATTTGGGGCACTGCGCGGGCAAGCTAATGTGCCACCAGATAGGAGTGGTGAGTTTAGTATTGTTCATATCAGTTTAATACCTTCCGCGTCTCCTATCAGTGGACGTGTAAATGGCAGAGATTTTTAATTGTTGAATCACCTCCCCTTTTTAGGCCAAGGTGGGAAGATGCTTAGACCACTGGTATATTGGTGCCATCTTGGAGGATTTTTTTTGGGTTTGGTTTTTGAAGCCACAGTGCTGCACCAGTGGGCCTAAAAATTAGGCATGTACACATGCCTGAAAAATTTGGTATTGTTGCAGCCGCTGCTGTAGCAGCGGCCAGAAAAATTGATGTTTGTTTCACAGGCAGAAAGTGCCCTAAAACATGGCGGCTTGAACCCTAGTTGGTGGCGGATAAGTCAGGCAAGTCAAACGTCATTCAGAGCTAAAATACAGCAGCGTGTGGACCATTTTTAGCCCAAGGCAGCTCATCTCATCAGGCCTTTTTTAATCGAATGTATCGCCCAGTGTCAGTCCCTTCGGGATCCATCCCTCATTCATCTTAATAAAGGTGAGGTAATCTAGACTTTTTTGACCTAGGCGACTTCTCTTCTCAGTGACAATACCTCCTGCTGCACTGAAGGTCCTTTCTGACAGGACACTTGAAGCGGGGCAGGCCAGAAGTTCTATCGCAAATTGGGATAGCTCAGGCCACAGGTCAAGCCTGCACACCCAGTAGTCAAGGGGTTCATCGCTCCTCAGAGTGTCGATATCTGCAGTTAAGGCGAGGTAGTCTGCTACCTGTCGGTCGAGTCGCTCTCTGAGGGTGGATCCCGAAGGGCTGTGGCGATGCATAGGACTTAAAAAGGTCCGCATGTCCTCCATCAACAACACGTCTTTAAAGCGTCCTGTCCTTGCCGGCGTGGTCGTGGGAGGAGGAGGATGACTTCCACCTCTCCCCCTGTTATATTCCCGTTGTGCTGTGACATCACCCTTATACGCTGTGTAAAGCATACTTTTTAATTTATTTTGCAAATGCTGCATCCTTTCCGACTTGTTGTAATTCGGTAACATTTCCGCCACTTTCTGCTTATACCGGGGGTCTAGTAGCGTGGACACCCAGTACAGGTCGTTCTCCTTCAGCCTTTTTATACGAGGGTCCCTCAACAGGCAGGACAGCATGAAAGACCCCATTTGCACAAGGTTGGATGCCGAGCTACTCATTTCCCGTTCCTCCTCCTCACTGATGTCATTGAAGGTATGTTCTTCCCCCCAGCCACGTACAACACCACGGGTACCAGATAGGTGACAACGAGCACCCTGGGATGCCTGTTGTGTTTGGTCTTGCTCCTCCTCCTCCTCCTCAAAGCTACAATCCTCCTCTTCCTCACAATCCTCCTCTTCCTACAATCCTCCTCTTCCTCACAATCCTCTTCCAGCGTTGCCGCAGGTCCAGCAAGCGATGCTGATAAGGCTGTTTCTGGTGGTGATGGTGACCACAACTCTTCCTCTTCCTCTTCACGCTCATCTACAGCCTGATCCAGCACTCTTCACAGGGCATGCTCCAGGAAGAAAACAAATGGTATGATGTCGCTGATGGTGCCTTCGTTGCGACTGACTAGGTTTGTCACCTCCTCAAAAGGACGCATGAGCCTACAGGCATTGCGCATGAGCGTCCAGTAACGTGGCAAAAAAATTCCCAGCTCCCCAGAGGCTGTCCTAGCACCCCGGTCATACAAATATTCATTAACAGCTTTTTCTTGTTGGAGCAGGTGGTCGAACATTAGGAGTGTTGAATTCCAACGTGTAGGGCTGTCGCAAATCAAGCGCCTCACTGGGATGTTGTTTCGCCGCTGGATATCGGCAAAGTGAGCCATGGCCGTGTAGGAACGCCTGAAATGGCCACACACCTTCCTGGCCTGCTTCAGGATGTCCTGTAAGCCTGTGTACTTATGCACAAAGCGTTGTACGATCAGATTACACACATGTGCCATGCACGGCACATGTGTCAACTTGCCCAACTTCAATGCCGCTATCAAATTTTTTCCGTTGTCACACACCACTTTGCCGATATCCAGTTGCTGCGGAGTCAGCCACTTTTCCACTTGTGCGTTCAGGGCAGACAGGAGTGCTTGTCCGGTGTGACTCTCTGCTTTCAAGCAAGTCAAACCCAAGACGGCGTGACACTGCCGTATCCGGGATGTGGAATAGTACCTGGGGAGCTGGGGGGGTGCCGTTGATGTGTAGCAAGACGCAGCAGCACAAGAGGACTCAGCCGAGGAGGTTATGGAAGAGGATGGAGTAGGAGGAGTAGAGGAGGTGGCAGCAGGACTGCCTGCAGTTCGTGGCGGTGTCCAGGGCCGGACTGGCCCACCGGGATTCCGGGAATTTTCCCGGTGGGCCGCGGCACCTGGGGGCTGCTGTGAGCAAGTATGTGCCACCGGGTGGCCGGTCCGGTGGCACACACTCTGAAGGGGCCGGCCGGACCGGGTGGCAGCCTCGCCGGTCCGGCGGCACTCCTTTCACTAATGCAGACTCGCTGAAGGCTGATGGAGGAGGGAGGAGCATGTCTCTGTACCATGCTCCCTCGCGGTTCCTGTGCTGGGAATTGTGGGAACCGCGAGGGAGCATGGTACAGAGACATGCTCCTCCCTCCTCCATCAGCCTTCAGCGAGTCTGCATTAGTGAAAGGAGTGCCGCCGGACCGGCGAGGCTGCCACCCGGTCCGGCGGCTCCAGCGCGGAATGCGGCCGGCCCCAGCCCCACTCACTACTCAGGTAAATGGGAGGGGAGGAGAGGGGGGAAATAAAACAGAGGGGCACATGGAAAGGATGGGGGGAAGAGACAGAGGGGGGATAGAGAGATGTGGAAGGGGGGGAAAGAGACACAATGATAGGGGGGCAAATAAAACAGAGGGGCACATGGAAAGGATGGAGGGAAGAGACAGAGGGGGGATAGAGAGATGTGGAGGGGGGGAAAGAGACACAATGATAGGGGGGCAAATAAAACAGAGGGGCACATGGAAAGGATGGGGGGAAGAGACAGAGGGGGGATAGAGAGATGTGGAGGGGGGGAAAAGAGACACAATGATAGGGGGCAAATAAAACAGAGGGGCACATGGAAAGGATGGGGGGAAGAGACAGAGGGGGGGTAGAGAGATGTGGAAGGGGGGAAAGAGACACAATGATAGGGGGGCAAATAAAACAGAGGGGCACATGGAAAGGATGGGGGAAGAGACAGAGGGGGATAGAGAGATGTGGAGGGGGGGAAAGAGACACAATGATAGGGGGGCAAATAAAACAGAGGGGCACATGGAAAGGATGGGGGAAAGAGACAGAGGGGGATAGAGAGATGTGGAGGGGGGGGAAAAGAGACACAATGATAGGGGGGGCAAATAAAACAGAGGGGCACATGGAAAGGATGGGGGAAAGAGACAGAGGGGGGATAGAGAGATGGTGGAGAGAGGAAAAAGAGAGGGGGGAGAGAGACAGAGGGGGAGAGAGACATAGGGGGAGGGAGAAAGGAGAGAGACACACAAGGAGAGGGGAAGAGAGAAACAGAGGGGAAAGAGAGAGACTGGGAAGGAGAGGGTAAACCCCCCCTCCCCCTGCCAGACGATCTCCTTCCACCTTCCACAGGCACCTTGCGGGCAGCCGGTAGGGGAGGGAGGGAGAGAGGACCCAGGAGGTCAGCCTGCAGCTCCTCTGCGTCCTTCTCGCACGAGCACAAAGCGTTGCCGCGGTTACCACGGCAATGCTCCGGATCTCATGAGAGTGAACTCTAGCCCTGGAGTGTGAACTCACCATAATATATATATAAAATTATGTCTATTATATTTACACATATATTAATGTACATTTATATATGCATAATACACAGAGAAATTTCATTAATATGTACAATATGTAATAAGCAGATATTGGCCCAGTCTTGTTGCTAGGTGCATACTCCAGCACAATAACATATTTAAAGTGAAGAGCGCACCCACAGGACTTCAAAGTAAACAAGATAACGTCAATTTTTTACAGTTGTGCCCAACATACATTCACCATTTCAGTTCCATTACCAAGCTTTCCTTAATATGTCATGGTAGTTGGACTGAAACATTGATTACATGCAAAGGCACGTCTTCTTAAAATAAATCAGCACTTTTGTTTATTTTGAAGCATATGAGTGCTTTTTTTTACGTTGGAGTAATAATTTTTAATTTTAAGTTCTCTTTTCTAACTCTGTATCTGCACACTATGCTGGCGCGACGCATTATGGGGCTGGTAAAATTTTTTTTCCAGGGCTGCTTTTAATGCCCAGTCCGGCCCTGGCGGTGTCACCAACTCCTCTGCAATGCCACGCATTCCTTGCTTGTCAGCCGTCAGCAGGTTTACCCAATGCGCAGTGTAGGTGATATACCTGCCCTGACCATGCTTTTCAGACCAGGTATCAGTGGTCAGATGGACCCTTGCCCCAACACTGTGTGCCAGACATGCCATGACTTCCTTTTGCACAATCGAGTACAAGTTGGGGATTGCCTTTTGTGAAAAGAAATTCCGGCCGGGTACCTTCCACTGCGGTGTCCCAATAGCTACAAATTTTTTGAACGCCTCAGACTCAACCAGATTGTATGGTAAAAGCTAGCGGGCTAATAGTTCGGACAAGCCAGCTGTCAGACGCTGGGCAAGGGGGTGACTTGGTGACATTGGTTTCTTACGCTCAAACATGTCCTTGACAGACACATGACTGTGGGCAGATGAGCGGGAACTGCTCAAGGCGGAAGACGGAGTGGCGGATGGTTGAGAGGGGGCAAGAAGGACAGCAGTGGTTGACGTGGCTGAAGATGCTGGACCAGGAGGAGGATGGCGGCTTAGAGTAGGCGTGCTGCTTGTACTCATGTGTTGATCCCATAGGCGTTTGTGATGTGAGATCATGTGCCTACGCAAAGCAGTTGTACCTAGGTGGGTGTTGGACCTCCCACGACTCAGTTTCCTTTGGCACAGGTTGCAAATGGCATCGCTGTTGTCAGAGGCAGACACACAAAAAAAATGCCACACTGCTGAGCTCTGCAATGACGGCATTCTGGTGGTGGACACAGCATGCGTTGATTGGCGTGCTGTCGGGCTGACCCCGGGTGCCGATGCATGCTGTCTGACTGTGCCACTAGCTCCTTGCGACGACCCCCCCCTGCTTCCAACTGTCTCCCCATCTGAACTTTCGCCCTGTTCTTCTTCTTGCCGAGCGGGCACCCACGTGACATCCATGGACGCATCGTCATCATCAACCGCTTCGCTTGTATCTGACAACTCAGAAAAGGAAGCAGCAGCGGGTACAACATCATCATCATCACACCGTACCTCCATGTGTTTAATGCTGCCTGCCTGAGACATATCCCTGTTATCTACATCCTCTAGCAATAATGGTTGTGCATCACTCATTTCTTCAAACGGGTGTGTGAATAACTCCTCTGACATACCAAGTAAAGCGGCTGTGGTGCTAGTTTTGGTGGTGGCGGCAGGCGGGTGAGTGGTAACTTGAGAGGTGCCTGAAGCTAAGCTGGAGGAGGATGGTGCGTCAAGGTTCCGAGCGGAGGCTGTACAAGATTGGGTGTCCTGTGTTAGCCAGTCAACTATGTCCTCAGAACTTTTCAAGTTCAGGGTACATGGCTTCTGAAAAAATTATTCTAGGGCAAAAGGGAATCACAGCACCACGACCACGATGGCCCCTGCGGGGTGGCCTGCCTCTGCCTGTCATTTTTTGGGGGATTAGTGGTACTATGCGTGCAAGCTACTGTGAGACCAGATATGATTGGCAATGTGAACTGTAACAGTTCTGCAGAGCACACACTGTAGGCCTGACACACCCGCTTGAAGAAAAGTAACTGTTATTCAATCTATAACAGTGAAAAACAAATTTTGGTTTTAAAAGCACGCTATAGAGACACCAGATATGATTGGCAATGTGCACTGGAACAGTTCTGGAGAGCACACGCTGAAGGAAGGACTGACAGAGCCGCTTGAAGGACACTGACTGGCTGCTATTAGCTTACACTAGAAACCTTTTTTCTTTGTAAAAGCACGCTATAAAGACACCAGATATGATTGGCAATGTGCACTTGAACAGTTCTGCAGAGCACACACTGTAGGCCTGACAGAGCCGCTTGAAGGACACTGACTGGCTGCTATTAGCTTAAACTGGAAACCTTTTTTCTTTGTAAAAGCACGCTATAGAGACACCAGATATGATTGGCAATGTGCACTTGAACAGTTCTGCAGAGCACACACTGTAGGCCTGACAGAGCCGCTTGAAGGACACTGACTGGCTGCTATTAGCTTAAACTGGAAACCTTTTTTCTTTGTAAAAGCACGCTATAGAGACACCAGATATGATTGGCAATGTGCACTTGAACAGTTCTGCAGAGCACACACTGTAGGCCTGACACACCCGCTTGAAGACAAGTAACTGCTATTCAATCTATAACAGTGAAAAACAAATTTTGGTTTTAAAAGCACGCTATAGAGACACCAGATATGATTGGCAATGTGCACTGGAACAGTTCTGGAGAGCACACGCTGAAGGAAGGACTGACAGAGCCGCTTGAAGGACACTGACTGGCTGCTATTAGCTTACACTAGAAACCTTTTTTCTTTGTAAAAGCACGCTATAAAGACACCAGATATGATTGGCAATGTGCACTTGAACAGTTCTGCAGAGCACACACTGTAGGCCTGACAGAGCCGCTTGAAGGACACTGACTGGCTGCTATTAGCTTAAACTGGAAACCTTTTTTCTTTGTAAAAGCACGCTATAGAGACACCAGATATGATTGGCAATGTGCACTCGAACAGTTCTGCAGAGCACACACTGTAGGCCTGACAGAGCCTCTTGAAGGACACTGACTGGCTGCTATTAGCTTAAACTGGAAACCTTTTTTCTTTGTAAAAGCACGCTATAGAGACACCAGATATGATTGGCAATGTGCACTTGAACAGTTCTGCAGAGCACACACTGTAGGCCTGACACACCCGCTTGAAGACAACTAACTGCTATTCAATCTATAACAGTGAAAAAAAAATTGGTTTTAAAAGCACGCTATAGAGACACCAGATATGATTGGCAATGTGCACTGGAACAGTTCTGGAGAGCACACGCTGAAGGAAGGACTGACAGAGCCGCTTGAAGGACACTGACTGGCTGCTATTAGCTTACACTGGAAACCTTTTTTCTTTGTAAAAGCACGCTATAGAGACACCAGATATGATTGGCAATGTGCACTTGAACAGTTCTGCAGAGCACACACTGTAGGCCTGACACACCCGCTTGAAGACAAGTAACTGCTATTCAATCTATAACAGTGAAAAACAAATTTTGGTTTTAAAAGCACGCTATAGAGACACCAGATATGAATGGCAATGTGCACTGGAACAGTTCTGCAGAGCACACGCTGAAGGAAGGACTGACAGAGCCGCTTGAAGGACACTGACTGGCTGCTATTAGCTTACACTAGAAACCTTTTTTCTTTGTAAAAGCACGCTATAGAGACACCAGATATGATTGGCAACTGTCAAAGCACGCTGGCAGTGTTGTGCAGGGCACACGCTGAAGGAAGGCCTGACAGAGCCGTTTGAAGGACACTGACTGGCTGCTATTAGCTTACACTGGAAACCTTTTTTCTTTGTAAAAGCACGCTAAAGAGACACCAGATATGATTGGCAACTGTCAAAGCACGCTGGCAGTGATGTGCAGGGCACACGCTGAAGGAAGGCCTGACAGAGCCGCTTGAAGGACACTGACTGGCTGCTATTAGCTTACACTGGAAACCTTTTTTCTTTGTAAAAGCACGGAAGAGACACCAGATATGATTGGCAACTGTCAAAGCACGCTTGCACAGGTCTGCAGAGCACACGCTGAAGTAGGCCTGACACCCAGACGCTTGCAGACAACTAACTGCTCTTCTATTACAGTGAAAAAAAAATATTTATTTTAAATCTAAAGCTTAAGCTATTGTAAAAACAGATATGAGTGGTGGCACTGGGCAAGAGGGCACAGTATCCACTGTGAACCTCACACAGAAGCTGGCAGGCAGGCAACTGCTCTTCTATTACAGTGGAAACAAAATTTTGGTTTTAAAAGCACGCTATAGAGACACCAGATATGATTGGCAACTGTCAAAGTACGCTGGCAGGGTTGTGCAGGGCACACGCTGAAGGAAGGCCTGACAGAGCCGCTTGAAGGACACTGACTGGCTGCTATTAGCTTACATTGGAAACCTTTTTTCTTTGTAAAAGCACGCTATAGAGACACCAGATATGAGTGGCAACTGTCAAAGTACGCTGGCAGGGTTGTGCAGGGCACACGCTGAAGGAAGGCCTGACAGAGCCGCTTGAAGGACACTGACTGGCTCCTATTAGCTTACACTGGAAACCTTTTTTCTTTGTAAAAGCACGCTATAGAGACACCAGATATGATTGGCAATGTGCACTTGAACAGTTCTGCAGAGCACACACTGTAGGCCTGACACACCCGCTTGAAGACAAGTAACTGCTATTCAATCTATAACAGTGAAAAACTAATTTTGGTTTTAAAAGCACGCTATAGAGACACCAGATATGAATGGCAATGTGCACTGGAACAGTTCTGCAGAGCACACGCTGAAGGAAGGACTGACAGAGCCGCTTGAAGGACACTGACTGGCTGCTATTAGCTTACACTAGAAACCTTTTTTCTTTGTAAAAGCACGCTATAGAGACACCAGATATGATTGGCAACTGTCAAAGCACGCTGGCAGTGTTGTGCAGGGCACACGCTGAAGGAAGGCCTGACAGAGCCGTTTGAAGGACACTGACTGGCTGCTATTAGCTTACACTGGAAACCTTTTTTCTTTGTAAAAGCACGCTAAAGAGACACCAGATATGATTGGCAACTGTCAAAGCACGCTGGCAGTGTTGTGCAGGGCACACGCTGAAGGAAGGCCTGACAGAGCCGCTTGAAGGACACTGACTGGCTGCTATTAGCTTACACTGGAAACCTTTTTTCTTTGTAAAAGCACGCTAAAGAGACACCAGATATGATGATTGGCAACTGTCAAAGCACGCTGGCACAGGTCTGCAGAGCACACGCTGAAGTAGGCCTGACACCCAGACGCTTGCAGACAACTAACTGCTCTTCTATTACAGTGAAAAAAAATTATTTATTTTAAATCTAAAGCTTAAGCTATTGTAAAAACAGATATGAGTGGTGGCACTGGGCAAGAGGGCACAGTATCCACTGTGAACCTCACACAGAAGCTGGCAGGCAGGCAACTGCTCTTCTATTACAGTGGAAACAAAATTTTGGTTTTAAAAGCACGCTATAGAGACACCAGATATGAGTGGCAACTGTCAAAGTACGCTGGCAGGGTTGTGCAGGGCACACGCTGAAGGAAGGCCTGACAGAGCCGCTTGAAGGACACTGACTGGCTGCTATTAGCTTACACTGGAAACCTTTTTTCTTTGTAAAAGCACGCTAAAGAGACACCAGATATGATTGGCAACTGTCAAAGCACGCTGGCACAGGTCTGCAGAGCACACGCTGAAGTAGGCCTGACACCCAGACGCTTGCAGACAACTAACTGCTCTTCTATTACAGTGAAAAAAAATTATTTATTTTAAATCTAAAGCTTAAGCTATTGTAAAAACAGATATGAGTGGTGGCACTGGGCAAGAGGGCACAGTATCCACCGTGAACCTCACACAGAAGCTGGCAGGCAGGCAACTGCTCTTCTATTACAGTGGAAACAAAATTTTGGTTTTAAAAGCACGCTATAGAGACACCAGATATGATTGGCAACTGTCAAAGCACGCTGGCAGTGTTGTGCAGGGCACACGCTGAAGAAAGGCCTGACAGAGCCGCTTGAAGGACACTGACTGGCTGCTATTAGCTTACACTGGAAACCTTTTTTCTTTGTAAAAGCACACTAAAGAGACACCAGATATGATTGGCAACTGTCAAAGCACGCTGGCACAGGTCTGCAGAGCACACGCTGAAGTAGGCCTGACACCCAGACGCTTGCAGACAACTAACTGCTCTTCTATTACAGTGAAAAAAAATTATTTATTTTAAATCTAAAGCTTAAGCTATTGTAAAAACAGATATGAGTGGTGGCACTGGGCAAGTGGGCACAGTATCCAATGTGAACCTCACACAGAAGCTGGCATTCTATTACAGTGAATTTTTTTTTTTATTTTAAATCTAAAGCTTAACCTATTGTAAAAACAGATATGAGTGGTGGCACTGACTGTGCAAATGGGCAAGGCATCCAACCTGACACAGAAGCTGGCAGGCAGGCAACTGCTCTTCTATTACAGTGAAATTTTTTATTTATTTTAAATCTAAAGCTTAACCTATTGTAAAAACAGATATGAGTGGTGGCACTGACTGTGCAAATGGGCAAGGCATCCAACCTGACACAGAAGCTGGCAGGCAGGCAACTGCTCTTCTATTACAGTGAAAAAAAATTATTTCTTTTAAATCTAAAGCTTAACCTATTGTGACCCCAGATATGAGTGGTGGCACTGGGCAAGTGGGCACAGTTTCCAATGTGAACCTCACACAGAAGCTGGCAGGCAGGCACCTGCAATTACATTACACAGGAAAAAAAAAAAAAAAAAAAAAGCAGCCTGATGTTATAGCCCTAAAAAGGGCTTTTTGGGGTGCTGTCCTTACAGCAGAGATCAGATGAGTCCTTCCGGATTGTAGTGGACACTGAATACCCTAGCCTAGCTATCAATTTCCCTATCTAATCAGCAGCAGCTAAACTTTCCCTCCTCTCACTAAGCATGCAGCTTCAGAATGAATCGAAAATGGATGCTGGGAGGGAGGTTGGAGGGTGTGGAAGGGAGGGAGTGCTGCTGATTGGCTGGAATGTGTCTGCTGACCGAGAGGCACAGGGTCAAAGTTTGCCCAATGATGACGAATAGGGGGCGGATCGAACTGCGCATGTGTCCGCCCGCCGCGGCGAACGCGAACACGCTAAGTTCGCCGGCGGACAGTTCGGTACATCACTATTGTAGAGATCTGATAAAGTAAGCTGTACTGTGTTATGGTCTGACTGAGAATATGTTCCTATGTTACATGCTTGCACGCCATTGAGGTGTGCACTGCGTATCAAGAAACTATCTATCCAGGAATAAGTGTTATGTACTTGCGAGCAATGTGTATATTCTCTATCGTTCATGTATATGAGTGTGCTCCATATGTCATATAGTCCAAACATTTGAAAACAGTGCAGATCCTTTGCCAAGTGTGTATTGCTGATGAATCCATATTGAGGTCCAGGAATTTATTAAAATCTACGCAAATAATTGTGGTACCCTTTTGTGAATGTATCTCTTTTGGTTTGCGTTCGGTAGATATGCATTGACTATAGTGTATGTGGAGTTGTTGATGCATATAAGTGCATATCAGGATGATGTATCTGTCCTGTGGGTCTGTTTTAGCGTAATCATATCGAAAGCCAAGTGGTGGCTTAACAAAATGGATACACATCTACTTTTGTGGGGGATGCGGCATGAAATTTGTTATGGTTAGGATGATTTCCCTAGAGTGGGGTTGTAGTTGGATTGGAAATAAATTTCCTACAGGCATATTATGTTGGCCTGAGTGTTTTTAAGGTATCTGAGGAGAGTGTGTTGTTTTTGCGGCACAAATCATTCTAGCAGGGTAATGAGTGATTCTATATATTGTAAAAAAAAAAAGAGGGGAAATGTATGGGTATGTTTTAGAAAATCAGTGCGGTAATCAGTGACGGTTGGGTCCTTATGGTAAGAGGGTCCTTATGGTAGTTATGTGCTCAGAATTAGAGTCTTATTGTTTGCATTAGACTACAAGTCACATATTGTCAGGGTACCTGCGGTCTCTACCTCCGAAAGAGGTAGAGACTTAGCTGTTCCTCCATCCAGACGGCCTGATGGCTCCCTTCCCCACGGTCTATCCGGTCATGCAAGGCCGGCCGCGAGGGAGTGACTGCCTTTTACAGCATCTAGGCAGGAAGTTGTCATCAGGACACTCCTCCGGAACGACCTGTCACTCAATTGCTGCAGGACCAATCAGGACGCCTCGGAGGCGTGGTTACTGCTCTGAACAGGGTATTTAACAGAGCTTCGTTCATTAGCTCATTGCCCTGTCGTGGTTCTAGCTTGTTCTAGTCACTCAGTGCTTGTGTATTCTATTATCCCTTTTGGTTTTGACCCGGCTTGTTTACCTTACTCTGCTTATCTCTGTTACCCTTGATTCGGCTTGTCTCTCGCTTACCTGTCTTCTGTTACCCTCGACCTCGGCTTGTCTTTGACCATTCTATACTGTACTACTTACGTTAGTCCGGCCATTCTAAGGTCCGGTATACGTATCTGGCTACTGTTTGTACTCTGCGTGTTGGATCCCTGTCCCGATCCTGACATTACGACAGGGCCAATGGATCCTGCAAGTACAAACAGTCAGCTTGCTTCTCCTGATCCTAGGTTTGAAGCCATGGATCACAGAATGGATCAGATGGTGCTTGCGCTACAGGCTCTATTATCTCGTGCCAATAACCCACCAGAGGAGATACGTAATACCCCTGTTTCTCCTGTCGGTTCAGGTCTAGAGGTAGCCACAGTGGGTGCTTCTTCTCGCATTACCCCCCCAGTACGCTATGGTGGGGCTCCTGAGAAGTGTCGTGGTTTCTTAAACCAAATTAGTATCCATTTTGAATTGCAACCTCACTCTTATCCTACAGATAGAGCAAAGGTAGGATTTATTATCACCCTACTTATTGAGAAAGCTCTGAGATGGGCCAACCCATTATGGGAGAACGATAACCCATTAGTTTATAACTATAACGCCTTTGTAGCTGCTTTTAGAAGAACATTTGACCCTCCAGGTAGAAAGGTTAATGCAGCCAGATTACTGTTACGTCTGAAACAGGAGAACCGAACACTGGTGGATTACGCACTAGAGTTCAGGTCTCTGGCGTCAGAGGTCAAGTGGAATGAGCAGGCGTATATGGATGTATTTTTGAATGGCTTATCTGAAGTAATCCTTGATGAGGTTGCTAACAGAGAACTCCCTGAGAATTTAGAGGATTTAATTTCGTTCATCTCTCGTATAGATGAACGTTTAAGAGAGAGACAGAACACTCGAGAGAGGAACCGGAGACCTTCTTTTAGGTTAGCCCCCGCTTTTCCAAGTCCTGACTCCACGGTATCTTTGCTTCCTGAACCTATGCAGATAGGGTATACCCGCCTCTCTGAGGAGGAAAGACATTACAGGAGAATAGAGGGTTTGTGTATGTATTGTGGAGCTAAGGGTCATTTACTCTCGAACTGTTCTAACCGCCCGGGAAACGCTCGCACCTAAGTCTCTCTAGAGGACAGGCCTTGGGTGTTTCTATTTTGTCCTCTACTCCTAATTATAAAGATCACAGGCTTCTGCTACCAGTTTCCTTAACTTGCGGGAGGGAAGTAGTAAGGGCTATGGCTTTGATAGATTCCGGTGCTGCTGAGAATTTTATCGACCAAGCCTTTGCTAGTAAAAACAATTTCCCATCCCAGCTAAGGGAGACACCCTTGGCCGTTGAGGCCATAGATGGTAGACCACTACTAGACCCTGTTATCTTTCGTGAGACCATACCCATTGAGTTAAATGTTGGTATCCTACACGTGGAGAATTTATCTCTTCTGCTCATTTCGTCTCCTTCCGTTCCCATAGTTCTGGGGTACCCATGGTTGAAAGAACATAACCCTATTATTGATTGGGAGTTAGGGGAGATACTCTCGTGGGGCCAGGGCTGCCAGGATCGGTGTTTGTGCAAGGTTTCTCCATTAGCTAATATTAACATACAGGAGAGTCCTACTCAGTCCACAGAAAGACAAATACCAGACCTTTACCTAGACTTAAGGGCAGTGTTTGACAAGAAGAATGCCGATTCTTTGCCGCCACACAGGTCATTTGACTGTAAAATTAAGCTTCTACCCGGGACTATGCCTCCGAGGGGCCATGTATATCCTTTGTCTGTTCAGGAAAACTCGGTTCTAGAGGAGTATATTCAGGAGAATTTAGAAAAGGGATTCATCAGGAGGTCTTCTTCTCCGGCCGGGGCGGGGTTCTTTTTCATTAAGAAGAAGGATGGCACGCTGAGACCTTGTATCGATTACCGAGGCTTGAATAAAATAACTGTCAGAAATGCCTATCCTATCCCACTGATTACCGAGTTATTTGATCGTCTTAAGGGCTCCAAAATCTTCACCAAGTTAGATCTCAGAGGGGCTTACAATTTGGTGAGAATCCAGCAAGGTCACGAGTGGATGACGGCATTCAATACCCGGTATGGCCATTACGAATACACTGTTATGCCATTTGGACTATGCAATGCTCCTGCAGTATTTCAAGAGTTGATTAATGAGGTACTTGGGGAGTTTCAGCATGATTGTGTTATTGTTTACCTGGACGACATACTAATACACTCTAAGGAGATTGAGACTCACCATAGACAGGTCAGAAAGGTGTTACACAAACTTCTGCAACATGGTCTATACTGCAAATTGGAGAAGTGCAGTTTTGATCAGTCTCAGGTAGACTTTCTTGGGTACGTGATTTCTGGGGAAGGTTTTAAAATGGATCCTGGTAAACTCCAATCTATTTTAGACTGGCCTTTGCCCAAAGGACTCAAGGCTATCCAAAGGTTTATTGGTTTTTACAACTACTATAGGCGCTTCATTAAGGGTTACTCCTCTATCATTGCGCCTATTACCAATATGACCAAACAAGGGGCTGATACTAAGTTCTGGTCTGAGGAAGCTCTTGGTGCTTTTAAGACTCTCAAGGAACTTTTTGCCTCAGCTCCCATTCTAGTTCATCCTGATACGACTCTGCCTTTCTTGCTCGAGGTCGATGCTTCTGAGACAGGAGTTGGGGCTGTTCTGTCTCAAAGGTTAGGGGTGGATAAACCGTTACACCCTTGTGGTTTCTTCTCTAAAAAAATTTCTGGGCCTGAGAGCAGATATGACATCGGGGAGAGGGAACTGTTAGCGGTCATTAAGGCTTTAAAGGAGTGGAGACATTTACTGGAAGGGACACTACACCCTGTTACTATCCTAACGGATCATAAGAACTTGTCTTATATTGGGGAGGCTAAGCGCTTGTCCGCCAGGCAGGCTCGCTGGGCTTTGTTCCTCACTCACTTTAATTATGTACTTACGTATAGACCTGGTTCTAAGAACTCTAAAGCCGATGCTTTGTCTCGTCAATATGAACCATCCGCTATAACTGAACCACTTCTGTCCTCCATAGTTCCTAAGGGGAATATCATCGCGAACACGAATCTCAGGATTCACTCTCCATTGCTTTCTGAGATCATGAAGTTTCAGCATTTGGCACCCAAACAGACTCCTGGGGATCGACACTTCGTTCCTGCCGCTCTCCAACTGGAGGTGCTACGCTGTCTCCATAACAGCAAGGTGGCTGGGCATCCTGGCATCCGCAAGACTTATGCGCTGGTCTCTAAAGATTTTTGGTGGCCTGACTTACGCAAGGATATTAAAGAATTCATCGGGGCATGTGAAGTTTGTACCAAGACCAAGCTACCCCATTCGTTTCCATGCGGATTTCTGCACCCTTTAGAGGTTCCTGAAAAGCCTTGGTCCTGCCTGGCAATGGACTTCATTGTTGATTTGCCTATCTCTAAAAAGCAGACTGTCATCCTCACTGTGGTAGACAGATTTACTAAAATGGCTCACTTCATTCCCTTACCTAAACTCCCATCTTCGCCTGAATTAGCGGAGATATTCGCCAGGGAGATTTTCCGTTTGCATGGGATACCTTCCCAAATTGTCTCTGACAGAGGCTCCCAATTTGTTTCCCGTTTTTGGAGATCATTCTGCTCCCAACTAGGCCTCAAATTGAATTTCTCCTCTGCCTATCATCCTCAGTCCAATGGAGCTGCCGAACGCACTAACCAAAAAGTTGAACAATATTTACATTGTTTCGTTTCAGAACACCAGGACGATTGGGTCGGTTTGATTCCTTGGGCGGAGTTTGCACATAACAATCTCATTTGTGATTCTACGCATTCTAGCCCTTTTTTCTTGAATTATGGCTTTCATCCTTCCATCCTTCCTTCGGAGTCTTCTTCTCAAGGGATACCGTCGGTGGATGTTCATGTTGCCAATTTAAGAAAGTTGTGGGATCGAACTCGACAAATCCTTCTGCACAATTCTACGCTGGTTAAAAAACACGCTGACAAACGTAGAAGGGCAGCACCGGTGTTTGTTCCAGGCGATAGAGTATGGTTAAGTACTAGAAACATTCGGTTAAAAGTGCCGTCCATGAAGTTTGCTCCTCGATATATTGGACCTTACAGGGTACTGTCTCAAATTAACCCAGTTGCGTATCGTTTAGCGTTGCCTAATGCCTTACGCATTCCTAATTCGTTTCATGTTTCCTTGCTAAAACCATTAATGTGTAACAGGTTCTCCTCCACGATCGCCCCTCCCCGCTCAGTTCAGGTGGAGGGTCAGGAGGAGTATGAGGTCAATTCCATCGTTGATTCTCAAATCTCCCGGGGGAAACTGCAATATCTGGTCGATTGGAAGGGTTATGGTCCTGAGGAGAGAAGTTGGGTACCTCAGGAGGAGGTGCATGCTCCCCGTCTCCGCAGGGCGTTTCACTCTCGATTCCCTTCTCGCCCTGGTGTATTCCGCCCGGTGCGCGTATCTGAGAGGGGGGGTACTGTCAGGGTACCTGCGGTCTCTACCTCCGAAAGAGGTAGAGACTTAGCTGTTCCTCCATCCAGACGGCCTGATGGCTCCCTTCCCCACGGTCTATCCGGTCATGCAAGGCCGGCCGCGAGGGAGTGACTGCCTTTTACAGCATCTAGGCAGGAAGTTGTCATCAGGACACTCCTCCGGAACGACCTGTCACTCAATTGCTGCAGGACCAATCAGGACGCCTCGGAGGCGTGGTTACTGCTCTGAACAGGGTATTTCACAGAGCTTCGTTCATTAGCTCATTGCCCTGTCGTGGTTCTAGCTTGTTCTAGTCACTCAGTGCTTGTGTATTCTATTATCCCTTTTGGTTTTGACCCGGCTTGTTTACCTTACTCTGCTTATCTCTGTTACCCTTGATTCGGCTTGTCTCTCGCTTACCTGTCTTCTGTTACCCTCGACCTCGGCTTGTCTTTGACCATTCTATACTGTACTACTTACGTTAGTCCGGCCATTCTAAGGTCCGGTATACGTATCTGGCTACTGTTTGTACTCTGCGTGTTGGATCCCTGTCCCGATCCTGACACATATAAAACGTATAATCATAAAAATGAAAACGTTTTCCTGTGTTTTGGATTTTCCTTGTTCAAGATTATAAATCATTCAGACCCTGTTTTTTGTGTTTTTTTTAGCTAGGGGGCAGAGGGGGCAGAGGGGGCAGAGTCGGACCGTTTTACACTGAATATTGTAACTGAATAACCCTCTGATTGTCATCCTTGCTTTATTTTCTAAGTCCCTGTGGTTTACATCTCTTTTACAACTACATTGGACTTTTTCTACAATTATGGGGGCATTATTATAGTGTCTCTATTGAGATGAGTGGCAGTCTGTAGACTGCAAAGTGTTGGGGTCAGTGTAAATAAGCTTCTAACGGGGATACAATTCAGTTTAGGACCCCTTCATGGGTGGGAGGCCATGTGTGTGGCCCTAGCATTTAGGTCGTAGGTTGTGCCATGCCACTCAATGAGTTATTTTGGCACTGTTGGCCTCTGGGGCTTGAGGGGCCTGGGGTCTTAAGAATTAAGAATAACAACAAACAAGAAAGATTTGGGAATTGTTATAAACTGCCAATGTACATTGCACATTGTTGTCTAGTTTGTAAAGGTCAGTAAGTTTTATTGTTATGCATAATGTATCTTTCCTGGTAAAATATGGTATAAATAAATAAATAATGGGGTATTGATTCTATAATTTTGCCTTTTTATAAATCTATGGTAAGACCACACCTTGCAGAGCTGAATCTAAGGTCACAGAGGCCTGGGTGCAGAAGGTTTGCTGGCACCCCCAGGGGGGCTTTGTCATCTTACTAACTCCTCCCCTTGCAAATGTCCAGTCTAAGATATGCATATTTCTATGGCAATGACTCCACCCCTCCATCTATAGACCCCACCACAATTTGTATTCAGACACTCACTCTCACTGACAGTCACACACTCTTTCTGAGAGACAAACACTCTCACTGACAAAACACCCACTCACTGACAGATACACTGACACACACTGTTAATGACAGATACACAATCTCGCTGATTTGAAACACACCCAATAACAGACAAGCTGGCACACACTCACTGACAGACACACTAACACACTCTCAATGACAGATACACAATCTCACTTATTTGAAACACACTGACAGACAGAAACACTCACTGACAGACACACTGACACACACTCTCACTGACTTGAAGCATACTCACTGACAGACACAAACACTGACACAAGCTCTCAATGACAGACACACACTCTTACTGATTTGAAACACACACTGACATACACACTCACACATTTACACATTCTTGCACACACACTCACACATTCATTTTAATTCTCGTGGTTTTATTTTATTTTTCTAGGCTCATCCAGCATCCCTATATAAGGAGAGCTGGTGTGGGTCCAGTCCCTGGAGTCCGGTGGGGATCTTTTCCCTGGGATTTTTTTACAGTATGATCAATAATGATGTTGATTTCTCTGCCTGGAGAAGTGGTTTTATCAAAGTCTGTACATATGTTTAAATAGTAACTAGGTTAACATTTGCAAAAACACACAATTCAGAGATATAATTTGTAATACGTGGGTTAACGGCTTCTTGATCCATGGAGATATCTGCCATTCTATGGTTGAGAAGGATTTTCTTTGTGGTTTATGCAAAAACAGATGTGAGAGACTGAACTTGATGGATGCAAGTCTCTTTTCAGCCTATGTAAGTCTGTAAATATAAATAAATACATTTATGATGGGAAATTAGGCCAGTAGGTATTGGCTCTGTGCATGCTAGTTAAAGTCTTTACACTAAGTCGAACAAGCTATTTTACGTTGAAAGAGGATGCTGTATCTTTCATAAACAGACAGTAATATACTTAAAGGTTTAAAGCACACAATTAATTATATAGAATGCCACTGCAACTTGCAGGGCTAAGATGTCTACCAAAAACACAACTAGATTTGATACGAACAAAACCAGTACCCCAGTGGAGCAATCTATATAAATCACATTAAAAATGTATCCCAGACATGGTGCAAACCACATAGAAAAATAATAAACAAGTTTAATAATAAATTGATTAAAGGTGGCACCACTTGCCTAATAGACTGATCAATCAGTCATTGTGGACAAAATACAGATAGAGATATAAACACCAGCCTCTTATGGCGTTAACTAGATATATTGATACAATGGGACTTTAAAAATAATAGCAACTCAATGACTGAAAGTGTAGCAGCAAAAAGTAGCCAAATGTATCAACAAGTATCTATAGAAGACAAACCGGTGTATACATCAAACATTCCAAATGAATGGAGTAAAGAAACGTATAAGAACCTAAAGTTCCCCTGGTAAAGCCTGATCCTCAGGTAAAGATCAGGATCATGCACCTGGGTATAACTATACCAATAAAACTAGCCCTATAAATATATCACACTGTAAGAAATCGAAAGGACAGAAAGAGGTAAGTATACTGGAAACAAAAGGATTGAAAAATTAAATAAAGTAAAGGTAGGTTGTCACTAATACAAGCAAACTGTAAAGTAAGTATCAGGGATTCTGCCGGCAAAACAAAATAGGAATCCCTGCTGTAATACAACATATATATATATGGTAACTTAGTTACCTAAAGGCAGATTTGCAAGGTAGTGAAAAAATAATTAATTAAACCCATAGCCCAACGCGCGTTTCGGCGATAAATTTCGCCTTTCTCAAGGGCACAAATAGATAAGGGTAGTCCAACAAAGCCCCCTTCTCCCCTTACCTCTTTAAGTAGGCTAACTGCCATACCGCTCTTACGCCCATTGGCTGGGACGTACATGCAGCCGCCAATGAGATGCAGCAAGAGGACGTACCAAATTACGGCATTCAGCCGAATCCCGGAAGAGGTCGCGCATGCGCGTACATGTCGCCGCGCATGCGCAGAACCCTCTTGACTCTGACAGTCCGACTACAGCGTCGGACTGTTCTTTCGGGTGCCCCCTGATGGATAGTCTACAAAGTAACACTTAGAAGTTCAAATAAAGTCAAGATTTTCAAAGTATAGATATAGTAGTTATCTGACAATATAGAGTAGCAAAAAAGTGATAGAGGAGAAAACTAAGAGGGGAGAGGGGATAAAAATAATGAAATAATGAAGTAATAAACTATAAAGCAAGCAGGTAATGAGAGTAAGAATAAACATTAAACTCAAATCAATCTAACAAATAACCAAAAGAATTAGGGTGAAAAATAAATAAATACATAAAATAATAATAATTACATACAATAATTGTACTAATTTTCAATTAGGCCAAAAGGTCTAAGTAATGGTAGCTATTACTGTTTAGACAAGTGTATGAAAAATAATAATACATTGAATTAAATGGATGAATAGATTGGGTTTAAATAAAAGGAGCAAACGAAAACCCCTCGTTGCGACCAAGAGGTTGTAACGTTTTAAGTCTAAAAATCCATCTAGACTCCCTCTGTCTAAGTAGTCGGTCATAGTCACCACGTCTCGGGTGTCTCTTAACCCATTCCAAGCCACAGAACTTCAAATTGCTAGGATCACTTTGATGATTTTCCCTGAGGTGTTGTGAAATGGGTGTCTCAAGGCGATATTTAGGAGATCTTACGTGCTCCAATATCCGCTCTTTAAAGGCTCTGAATGTTTTCCTACGTATTTTTGTCTGCAGGAACACGAAAGTAGGTACGCGAGGCCCCGTGTATTGCAATTAAAAAAGTTCTTAATTTTAATTGAGAGCTGGCCTGTGCTATCACTCACTATTTTGGATTCTTTGGAGATATACTTGCTGGCCACGCATCTGCCACAGCCATAGGAGCCACAAGGTGGTTTACCTAGCCAAGTATCTCTCGAAGGTGGTTTAATGGACAGATGGCTTGGTGCTAGTAGGTCGTGAATATTGCGCCCCCTTCTCGCAGTGATATTGATGCGTGGACCTAAAACCTCTTTTAGATGCACATCATCCAACAGGATTGGCCAGAATCTGTCCATTCTGTCCATTCTGACATTTTCTTGCTTCAGACCAGCCTGTATCGTATGTGGCAATCATACGAAAGTTACCTCTATTTTCAGATTCTCTGTTGGTGGGTCGATCACAGAGAAGTTCACTTCTTTCAGTTCCAAGTGCTCTATTGTATGCCTTTTTAAGGCAGCGGTTTGGATAACCTTTCTCTTTAAAGAAAATTCGGAGTTGGCTCACTTTCACCTTAAAGTCAGCTATGTCGCTGCAGTTTCTGCCAAGCCTAAGATATTGGCCAACCGGAATCCCTTCCTTGAGAGGCCTAGGGTGGTAACTTCTCCAGTGCAGAAGGGAATTCGTAGCGGTCGGTTTCCTAAAGAGGGTAGAGTGGACAGTCCCATCCTCCTCAATAGAGATGGTAATGTCCAAAAAATTAATTGAGCGCCCCCCAAATTCGGAGGTAAATCTGAGGTTTTCAGTGTTCTGATTCAGGCATCCCACTAAATCTGTGAACTCCTGTGGGGTCCCCTGCCATACCAACAACACATCGTCGATGTAGCGGCCCCACCACAGAATCTTTCAGAGCATCAGATGAGAAAATCTGCCGTTCCCACCAACCCAGGTGGAGGTTTGCATATGAGGGGGCACAAGCCGTCCCCATAGCAGTACCTCTCACCTGGTGGTAGAATCTGGTGTTGAATAGGAAGTAGTTGTGTGACAGAATAAATTCTAAAAGACGCACTACAAAAGTTGCATGGAGATCATCACGGCACTGCCTCTGGTTCATAAAAAATCTCACATGTTCCAAGCCCCTATCATGAGGGATGGACGAATAAAGAGATTCTACATCCAAACTGTCAGGATCGGGACAGGGATCCAACACGCAAAGTACAAACAGGACAGGGTACGTATACCGGACCTTAGAATGGCCGGACTAACGTACGGAGAGTAAAGAGAATGGTCAGAAACAAGCCGAGGTCGAGGGAACGAGAGGACAGGTGAGCGAGGAACAAGCCGGGTCAAGGATACCAGAGGGAAACAGAGTAAGTCAAACTAGCCGGGTCGGAACCAAAGGAATAACTGAAATCGCCAGAGCACTGTGTGACTAGACAGGCTAGAACCACGACAGGGCAATGAGTGAATGGGAGAAACAGGTTTAAATACCCGCCTCCGACGAGTCCTGAGTGGCTTCCAGTCACTTGAGTGACAGATCGGTCCGGACTGACGTCATGACGTCGGGCAGCGTGCGTGACGTCATAAAATGAGACGGATCCCTCGCGGCCGGCGTGAGAGTGTCTAGGAGAGCCGCGAGGGATGGAGGAAGCCGACCTGCTGGAGGAGTAAACTACTAAGTCTCTACCTCTTTCGGAGGTAGAGGCCTCAGGTACCCTGACAGTACCCCCCCTCTCAGATACACCCACCGGGCGGAAGGAACCGGGACGAGACGGAAAGCGTGAGTGAAACGCCCTGCGAAGGCGAGGAGCATGAACATCCTCTTGTGGTACCCAACTTCTCTCCTCAGGACCATATCCCTTCCAGTCGACCAAATATTGTACTCTCCCCCGAGAGATACGAGAATCAATGATGGAGTTAACCTCATACTCCTCCTGACCCTCCACCTGAACAGAGCGAGGAGGGGCGATCGTGGAGGAGAATCTGTTACAAACTAGGGGTTTCAACAATGAAACGTGAAAGGAGTTAGGGATGCGTAAGGCAGCTGGGAGAGCTAGACGATACGCCACTGGGTTAATTCGAGTCAAGATCCTGTAAGGACCAATATATCGAGGAGCGAATTTCATGGAAGGAACTTTAAGCCGAATATTCCTAGTGCTTAACCATACTCTATCGCCTGGAACGAAAATCGGAGCCGCCCTTCTACGTTTATCGGCGTGTTTCTTAACCAGCATAGAATTGTGTAGAAGAATTTGTCGAGTCTGATCCCACAACTTCCTCAAATTGGCAACATGTACATCAACCGACGGTACACCTTGAGAAGGAGAAACCGAGGGAAGAATAGATGGATGAAAGCCATAGTTCATGAAGAAGGGGCTTGAGTGAGTAGAGTCACAAACGAGATTGTTGTGCGCAAACTCCGCCCAAGGAATCAAACCGACCCAATCGTCCTGGTGTTCGGAAACAAAACAACGTAGATATTGCTCAATCTTTTGGTTAGTACGTTCAGCAGCTCCGTTAGACTGGGGATGATAGGCAGAAGAGAAATTTAATTTAATACCTAGTTGAGAACAAAAGGATCTCCAAAAACGGGAAACAAATTGGGACCCTCTGTCAGATACGATTTGGGAAGGTATCCCATGTAAGCGAAAAATCTCCCTCGCGAATATCTCTGCCAACTCTTGGGAGGATGGAAGTTTAGGCAAGGGAATGAAGTGGGCCATCTTGGTGAATCTGTCAACCACGGTGAGGATAACAGTCTGTTTTTTAGAGATAGGTAGATCGACAATAAAGTCCATGGCCAAACAAGACCATGGTTTCTCTGGTACCTCTAAGGGATGCAGGAATCCACTTGGGAGCGTATGAGGTTGTTTGGTCTTAGTACACACTCCACACGCAGTGATGAAATCTTTAGTATCTTTACGTAAAGCAGGCCACCAGAAGTCTTTAGAAATCAAAGCATACGTCTTGCGGATACCAGGATGTCCCGCCATCTTGCTGTTATGGAAACATTGCAACAGCTCCAGTTGAAGAGTAGGAGGAACGAAATGTCGACCCTCAGGAGTCTGTTTAGGTGCTAGATGTTGCAGCTTAATGATCTCGGCCAGTAACGGGGAATGAATCCTGAGATTCGTATTAGCAACAATCTTGCATTTAGGAACTATAGAAGAAAGAATCGGTTCAGATACAGTGAAAGGTTCATATTGTCGAGACAAAGCATCGGCCTTAGAGTTCTTAGAGCCAGGTCTGTAAGTAAGTACATAATTGAAATGAGTCAGGAATAAGGACCAACGAGCTTGCCTAGAGGACAAACGCTTAGCCTCCCCAATATAGGACAAGTTCTTGTGGTCCGTCAAAATAGTAACCGGATGTAAGGTGCCCTCCAATAGATGTCTCCACTCTTTCAAGGCTTTAATGACTGCTAACAATTCCCTGTCTCCGATGTCATACCTGCTCTCAGGCCCAGAAAGTTTCTTGGAAAAAAAACCACAAGGATGTAACGGTTTATCCACCCCCAACCTTTGTGAGAGAACGGCACCTACTCCTGTCTCAGAGGCATCGACCTCAAGTAGGAACGGCAAGGATGTATCAGGATGGACTAATATTGGAGCAGAAGCAAAAAGTTCTTTGAGATTTTTGAAAGCAACGAGAGCTTCAGTAGACCAAGTCTTAGTATCAGCCCCTTGTTTGGTCATATTGGTAATAGGTGCAATAATAGAAGAGTAACCCTTAATGAAGCGCCTATAATAATTGGAGAACCCAATAAACCTCTGGATAGCCTTGAGTCCCTTAGGCAATGGCCAGTCTAGAATAGACTGGAGTTTGTCAGGATCCATCTTAAAGCCTTCCCCAGAAATCACGTATCCAAGAAAATCTATCTGGGTCTGGTCAAAGCTGCATTTCTCCAATTTGCAGTATAAGCCGTGTTGTAGAAGTTTGTGGAATACCTTTCTGACTTGTCTATGGTGGGTCTCAATCTCTCTAGAGTGTATGAGAATGTCATCCAGGTATACAATAACACAATCCTGTTGAAATTCCCTAAGAACTTCGTTAATTAGATCCTGGAATACTGCCGGTGCGTTACAAAGGCCAAAAGGCATGACCGTGTACTCATAATGCCCGTAGCGGGTATTAAACGCCGTCTTCCACTCGTGACCTTGTTGAATTCTCACCAAGTTATATGCCCCTCTGAGGTCCAACTTGGTGAAAATCTTAGAACCTTTTAGCTGATCAAAGAGCTCGGTAATCAAGGGGATCGGATAGGCATTCCTAATGGTTATTTTATTCAAACCTCGGTAATCAATACATGGTCTGAGTGAGCCATCCTTCTTTTTAACAAAAAAAAATCCAGCCCCGGCGGGAGAAGAGGATCTCCTAATGAATCCCTTGTCTAAATTCTCCTGAATATATTCCTCTAAAACAGAATTCTCTTTAATGGATAGAGGATATACATTACCCCTGGGGGGCATGGTGCCGGGCAAAAGATTAATTTTACAATCAAAGGTCCTGTGTGGGGGTAGTGTATCAGCGTTCTTCTTATCGAACACTGCTTTCAAGTCTATGTACAGAGGAGGTATCTGTCTCCCTGTAGACTGGGTAGAACTATCTGGTGTGTTAATCATAGCCAATGGAGACACCCTGCGTAAACACCTCTCCTGACAACCCTGGCCCCATGAGATTATCTCCCCTAATTCCCAATCGATAATAGGGTTATGTCTCTTTAACCATGGGTAGCCCAGGACTATGGGAACAGAAGGAGATGAAATGAGCATAAGTGATAAGTTCTCCTCGTGTAAGATACCAATAGTTAAGTTAATGGGTATAGTCTCACGAGAGATAACAGGCTCAAGTAAAGGTCTACCATCTATGGCCTCAACGGCCAAGGGTGTATCCCTTAACTGGGATGGGATAGTGTGTTTAGTAGCAAAGACTTGGTCGATAAAATTCTCAGCAGCTCCGGAATCTATCAAGGGCATGGTCTTTAGCATTCCCTTCTCCCACGTTAAAGAAATTGGTAGCAGAAGCCTGTGATCTTTATAATTATGCGTAGAGGACAAAATAGAAACACCCAAGGCCTGTCCTCTAGAGAAACTTAGGTGCGGGCGTTTCCCGAGCGAGTAGGACAATTCAGACGCAAATGACCTCTGGCTCCACAATACATACATAAACCCTCCCTTCTCCTGTACTGCCTCTCCTCTTCAGAGAGGTGAGTATTGCCTATCTGCATAGGTTCAGGATACAGTGAGGTATTGGAATCAGGACTTTGAAATGTAGGGGCTAATTTAAAGGCAGGTCTGAAGTTCCTCTCTCTAGTATTCTGTCTCTCTCTTAAACGCTCATCAATACGAGAAATGAACGAAATTAAGTCCTCTAAATTCTCAGGAAGCTCCCTAGTAGCAACCTCATCAAGGATAATATCTGATAGCCCGTTCAAAAATACATCTATATAAGCCTGCTCATTCCACTTGACTTCTGCCGCCAGAGACCTGAACTCTAGTGCATAATCCACAAGTGTTCGGTTCTCCTGTCTCAGGCGCAACAGTAATCTGGCTGCATTAACCTTCCTACCAGGGGGGTCAAAAGTTCTTCTAAATGCAGCTACAAAGGCATTATAATTATATACCAATGGGTTATCATTTTCCCATAGTGGGTTGGCCCATCTCAGAGCTTTCTCAATGAGTAGGGTGATAATAAATCCAACTTTCGCCCTATCTGTGGGATAGGAGCGAGGTTGTAGTTCGAAGTAGATACTAATCTGGTTCAAAAAACCACGACACTTCTCCGGTGAACCACAATAACGTACAGGTGGGGTAATACGGGAAGAGGCACCTACAGTGGTTACCTCTAGAACAGAACTTACAGGAGAGATGGAAGTAGTACGGATCTCCTCAGGTGGGTTATTGGCACGAGATAATAGCGCCTGTAGTGCTAGTGCCATCTGGTCCATTCTGTGTTCCATGGCGTCAAACCTGGAATCAGAGGGACCAACCTGACTGTTTGTACCTGCAGGATCCATTGGCCCTGTCGTAATGTCAGGATCGGGACAGGGATCCAACACGCAAAGTACAAACAGGACAGGGTACGTATACCGGACCTTAGAATGGCCGGACTAACGTACGGAGAGTAAAGAGAATGGTCAGAAACAAGCCGAGGTCGAGGGAACGAGAGGACAGGTGAGCGAGGAACAAGCCGGATAAGGATACCAGAGGGAAACAGAGTAAGTCAAACTAGCCGGGTCGGAACCAAAGGAATAACTGAAATCGCCAGAGCACTGTGTGACTAGACAGGCTAGAACCACGACAGGGCAATGAGTGAATGGGAGAAACAGGTTTAAATACCCTGGTTACAGTGAGTATACCCGCCTCCGACGAGTCCTGAGTGGCTTCCAGTCACTTGAGTGACAGATCGGTCCGGACTGACGTCATGACGTCGGGCAGCGTGCGTGACGTCATAAAATGAGACGGATCCCTCGCGGCCGGCGTGAGAGTGTCTAGGAGAGCCGCGAGGGATGGAGGAAGCCGACCTGCTGGAGGAGTAAACTACTAAGTCTCTACCTCTTTCGGAGGTAGAGGCCTCAGGTACCCTGACACAAACTACAGAGGTTTACATTAGGGGACAATTTAAGATTGGAAAGCAGATTCAGAGCTTGCTTGGTATCCCTTATGTATGATGGTAAAGTCTCAACTAGAGGTCTCAAAATTCTGTCGATGTATAAGCTGCCATTCTGGGTCAGATTGTCAACTCCAGAGACAATGGGACGTCCCGGTGGTTCCTGTAGGTTCTTATGGATCTTGGGCAGGCAGTAGAAGGTTGCTATCTTGGGGTGACGATTGAGAATAAATTCGTACTCGTCCCCAGACAGCAACCCTCCACTGCGGCCAGGATCCAAAATGTATTTATATTGAGTCAGATAGTCATTAGTGGGGTCGAATCTCAGGACCCTATAGGTTTTAACTACAAAGGATACAAATTAGAGTAAATGAGGGAGAAACAATCCTGAACAGAAAGTAAATCCCTACAAAACCAGTACCCCAGTGGAGCAATGTATATAATGTGATTTATATAGATTGCTCCACTGGGGTACTGGTTTTGTAGGGATTTACTTTCTGTTCAGGATTGTTTCTCCCTCATTTACTCTAATTTGTATCCTTTGTAGTATTTATGGTTAAGCCCTGTTTGTACCCCTGTAACCCACCTCTGTATTTTTTACCTGATCCTTCTCAGGTTGTTAAAGTACAGCTTTTTTAGATTTGATACGATGGACAGTGACCAGAAAATTCCTATATGAGCAAATGGTATTTGCAGTCCCTATCTGCTGAAATTAATTATTTCTTTGAGGAAAAAAAGCTAAAACAAATAGTAATGTTCCATTACTTTTATATATCCACCACAAACATGACCATCATGACATGACCATGAAAATCTAATTTTCTTAACTATAGAATTTAGTTAGGTCTGCACATAAAATGTTTGCATTTAAAGGAAGATATATTATATTACATAAAGAACTTTACCTTAATCAAGAGATAATTAAAAAAGAGCTGTTATAACTGATGCAGGGAGTGGAAATTTCCCATAAATCCCTGACCATGATGCCAGAACATCTGAGGACCATCCTACTTTTTTTATTCTTTTTTTTTTTTTTTTTAAACAGCTGTAGTACAATACAGAAGACTATCACATATTTTCTTACACAGGGCTTAAAATAACAGGTTACATAGTGCACAAAACACAGGTGCAATATACATGACAGTGTGACGAGCATTGTGTTTGTTCTACTTTTCATTATCTATCCCCTGGACAGGGCCGCCATCAGGGGGTGACAACCATAACGGTTGTCACGGGGCCGGCGGCCCTGGGGGGCCCGGCAGCCCGGGCCCCACGTGTGGGGCCCATCGGGTGGCCCACACACTTAGGGCCAGCCGATGAGCCCCCTCCTTCAGGGGCCCGGTCAGCGCTGTGGCCGTGGTATAGCGCGACCGGGCCCCTTTAAAAAAAAAAAAAAAAGCAGCCACAAGTGCTGCTGGGAGGAAGTAGTAACTTCCTCCCAGCACACACCGCGCGGGAGGAGCGCGCGCGCAAGTGAAGGAGTCACGCCGACTCCCATCATCCCCAGCCACCCTCCTGCAAAGGTAAGAGACAGGAGGGTGGCTAGAAAATGAGCACTGTGTATGTCTGTATGTATGTCTATGTATGTGTCTGTATGTATGTCTGTATACATGTATGTGTCTGTCTGTGTATGTATGTATGTCTGTATACATGTATGTGTCTGTCTGTGTATGTATGTATGTCTGTATACATGTATGTGTCTGTTTGTGTATGTATGTATGTCTGTATACATGTATGTGTCTGTCTGTGTATGTATGTATGTCTGTATACATGTATGTGTCTGTCTGTGTATGTATGTATGTCTGTATACATGTATGTGTCTGTCTGTGTATGTATGTATGTCTGTATACATGTATGTGTCTGTCTGTGTATGTATGTATGTCTGTATACATGTACGTGTCTGTCTGTGTATGTCTATGTATGTATATGCATGTATGTCTATGTATGTGTCTGTCTGTGTCTGTATGTCTGTGTATGTGTGTCTGTGTCTGTCTGTCTGTATGTATATGTATGTATGTCTATGTATGTATGTCTGTATGTCTGTATGTCCGTATGTCTATGTATGTATGTCTGTATGTATGTGTATGTCTATGTATGTATGTATGTATGTATGTATGTATGTATGTATGTATGTCTGTGTATGTATGTATTCATGTCTGTCTGTATGCATGTATGTATATGTATGTGTCTGTCTGTAAGTCTGTGTGTGTATGTATGTATGTATACATGTATGTGCCTGTCTGTATGTCTGTGTGTCTGTATGTATGTCTGTATGTCTATGTATGTCTGTATGTCCGTATGTCTATATGCATTTGTGTATGTCTGTATGTGTATGTATGTCTGTATGTATGTGTATGCCTGACTGTCTGTATGTATGTATGTCTATGTATGTCTGTCTGGATGCATGCATGCATGCATGTATGTCTATGTCTGTCTGTCTGTCTGACTGCATGCATGTATGCCTATGTATGTATGTATGTATGTATGTATGTCTGTGTGTGTATGTATATGTGTGTGTATGTATGTCAGTATGAATGTATGTCTGCATATCATTATGAACGTATATCTGTATGCATGTATGTCTGTCAGTAGGTCTGTATGTATGCATGTATGTCAGTCTGTATGTGTGAATTTATGTCTGTATGTCATTATGAATGTATGTGTGTATGTATGTCTGTATGTTTGAATGTGTGTATGTATGTATGTATGTCGGTGTCTGTATGTATGTATGTGTCTTTATGTCTTCATGCATGTGTGTCTGTATGTATGTTAGTATGTGTCTGTCTTTTACTATGTATGCCTGTGTGTATGTCTCAGTATGTGTGTGTCAGTATGTATGCCTGTATGTCTGTTTCCGTATGTGTATCTGTTAGTATGTATCTGTGTCCTTTTGTATCAGTGTGTGTGTTTGTGTCTGTGTATGCATTCCTGTGGGCGGTATTTGGAGGTGGACCCAGTGGGCGGTATTTGGAGGCGGGCCCCTGGGGGCCCAGACCCTGAGCTGAGTTAGGGGCCCCAAAATTTCTGGTGGCGGCCCTGCCCCTGGAAATTCCCTGCGTAGGTGGTATTGGGCTGTTGGTGTTTAAAATTAAGAGAACTGAGAAAAACTCAAAAACATAAACATAAACTTAAAGCATCAAACATGCCACTCGTTTCCCTCAAGCTTCTACTGCGGCATGTGCCAGGATGGTAAGGTCCAGCTCTTCCTGTCCCTCGTCAGCGACCCAGCAGGGCCGCCTAGCCTCCCTAAGCCGTCTCAGTTGCCCAAGCTAACACATGGTTGGCACATCTTTTCGAAGGGTTTCATAGTGTTGTGTACCATCACTGTCAGTTTGTCCATAAGAAAATGTTCTTTAATACGGTTTGTCACCTCTGCCATTGCTGGCACTGTGGTTTCAGCCATTTCTGAGCTATCACACATCTAGCTGCCAGCGTAATTCTATTTATTAGTTTCTGCTGTCAGGTGATCATATCATCCACTGGCCTGGTTAAAAGGAAGGGGTCTAGATCAATATGTCTGTTGAATATCTTGGTCAAGAGGTCTCTAACCATCTGCCATAGTGGTTTAAATTTCTTGTACCCCCACCAAATGTGAACATAGGTGCCCCTTTCCCTGCAGTTCCTCCAGCAGAGATCAGTAGCTCCCCTAGCCATGTGGTGTAATTTGGTCGGAGTGGTGTGACATCGTAACATGTTTTTTACTGCCTGCTCCTGTAGCCCGACACTAATTGGGACCTTGCTGGCAGCCTCCCATACGTCTTGCCACACGTTGCCCTACTGTACATCTCCCAATTCCTCCTCCCACTGGTTTGTATATGTTAGGTCTCCCTAACCTGTGGATTCTGAGCAAATAGAGTTATAGTGATTAGCCCCTTCTCACCCTTCTCTGTATCACAAAAACTCTCATAGGCGGTCATGATCCTCTCTCCGATCCATTGGATCTTATCTTCGGAGGCAAAATCTTTTATTTGCAAGTAGCGAAAGAAGTCCCTCGGGCGCAGTGGACAGACCCTGGACAGCTCCTTAAAAGTAATGAGTGTGGTTGGGGTATAGGTGTTTGTACCTTTGAAGGCCTGCTCTTTCTAGACCAGTAAAATACTTGGCCTGCATCCCTGGGGTGAAGACACCATTTCTTAGGAGTGGCGTCATGGGAGAGGGATTCGTGGTTAATGCCATCTTGTTCTTGACTCAGTCCCAGAGGCTCAGTAAGGTTAGAATGGTCAGGCAGTCCGTCCGCAGTGTGGCACTGTGCTGCTTGTCTACCCAAAGGTAGAACTGAGGAGGGTTGGAGCACATCAGTCCCGACTCTAGGTCTACCTATCTGCGCTCATCTGGTGGGATGTGTCATAGTACGATTTGGGACACCTGGGCCACTGTGTAGTAAAGGTATAGATTAGGCAGGCCCAGTCCTCCCCTGTTTCTAGGGTGGTAAAGGACATATCTATAAATTCTGTGTCGTTTATCCCCCCAGATGAAATTGTCAATGGCCGTCTGTAGACTACCCAGGTTAAGACAGGCAAGGCTTGAAAGTAGAAAAGGGTAAGACATTAATTTAAGACATTCTGGGTAAGACATTAATTTTAATAGCGTGGATCCTGAAAGGGCATGGCACAATACTTGTCAAGATTGACGTTGTATCCTGACAGCGAGCTGAACAGTCTGAGTAGGTCAGTGAGTGGGGAGAGTGAGTCCTTGGGGTTTATGAGGTTTATTATCTCAATTAGCAAGTGTGTTGGATGTATGTTTATATGTATCAATTTTGAGCCTTTCAGGCTTCCTTACAATTCATTAAGGATTCAACCACATAAGACTGACAATATATACCACCAAAGGTGGAACACATAATGGCCGCCAGCTGGAACGCACACGTCGCCCGGAAGTACAATCAGGAAGTGACATACCGGAAGTGACGTCATGCGCGCACAGTACCTGCGAAAATCAAGTGAAAACTCCTCTGAAACAGCTGAACAGCGTGGAAGACGCCCCTTGGACCACCAATGGGAAGAGATGACAGCCACATATAAGGAAGGACTGGAGAAAAGGAAAGGGTTATGCTGCTATTTTGTCCTTTTGTTAGGATACTTTACATACAAAAATTTGTTTTTTTATTGCTGGGTCAGTGAATAAGTATTTTGTTAGATGAAAAATATGTAGGACCATATTCTTTTTTATTCTTTATTCACATACAAATAAAGCAGACTATTTTTATCACTTCCTGAGTCCGGACTTCTATATTGTGGCTACTATACCAACCAGCTGGGAGGAAGTCCTGGATATACCCCCCATACATCTAAGGGGAGGCATTCTAAGGCGGTTTTACCATCTACATCTTGTGAGTTATATTGATATTGGATGAAGTCTTATTGCTTATTTATAGTATTATACTATTGTATGATTTTTCTTTCTGTAGATTATCAGCTATACTCATCTGCTATCTATTTATACAAAGCTCACAGAAACCCCACCGGGTTGTAATCTTAGGAGTAGCCAAATACATTACTGGGGCTCAACCAGTGAACAGAGGTTGCCACAGCATGCCTCCACTCAGCAGCACAGTGTAGTATAAATACAGTAGGGGGCTCACCCCAGGTGCACAGGGTATGAACCCTTAAGTGCTGGCCACAGCCCTGACAGAGAGCACTAATCTGTGCTCAAACAGTTAATTCAAGGTCATGGGAGATATTCCTTTAAGCAGTGGGTCCTGAAAATCCTTTCCAACAGTTAACATGTAAAATATAAAAATAGAAGAATACTCTAAAAAAACACAAGATGAATTTAGCATAGAAGTATATTGCAGATAGCACAGTAAAATATGCCAAATACAGTAAAGAAACTACCCCAGAAGGGGCAATAAGAGCATAAAATAATGGAGAAGAGTAATACTCTGACCTCTCTGCTTGATGGAGCAGCAAAGAGGAAGTGATTAGGTTATTACACCTCATATACATCCTACTCTCTTGTGATTGCTTCTTTCTTTTTATGTATTTCTTTGCTACTGTGGAGCTAGAAAAGAGAGATAATGCAACATATGAAGCCTCCTGTCATGTTGTAAAATTGAATAGTTTTATTATATTTCCCATACCCAATGTAGAATAAGAACTAAATGTATAAGATATGTAGATGGAAAGCTATAGAAATCAAATTAAAAGCCATGTATAGATGGATGTTATTTTAATCTAAAAAATAAAAAAACAATTCCCTGATGAGGTGTTGTACAATCATGTACCGTATATTTTTAACCCATATTTGGCATGTCAATTTTTTTTAGCACCAGCCTTTTGGCAGACTATATTGTATGCAAACAGCTTGCATGGTTCATGTAGCGTCCCTTAACTGGGCTACTGCGGTGAACACAGAAAAAGATGAAGTTGTTTCCATGTGCGCCAGCAGCAGAAACAGTTTTCACATCTCTATTTGTAGCCTTACAGCATATGTAATATCTAATAACACATCGTAAGGTAACATAAGCTGGAAGTAGAGCTGTAAATGTTGTTGCAATAGCTGAAGCCCCATGAGGGGCAGACAGGATGGCAGAGAAATAGGGAAAGTATGGAGGATACTTTAAATTAACAATGACAGACTAGGGAATAACACTAGAAATAAGGCTAAAGAGAGGACCGAATATCAGGCAAGAAGAGCAATAAAATGTAGGAATTATAGGAGAGTGGGGAAAGAAATAGGGCAGAACATCGAAGAGAGAAGTTGGAAACAATAAAAAAGATGGGAAAAAGTCATGGAAAGGAGAGAAGAGACTGAAGATGGAATATTGGTTCAAAAATGAATAATACCTATAGGAAGTGACAAAGAATGTAAGTAAAATGAGAGATGAGAGTAAGACACTTGGGTGAAGGTTAGCGATCTAGAGACTAGAGGTTATATTGGATATGTTTAGTCAATAAACTCTATTTATTTGAGTCCAGTGTGAATGTCTTCTTTAATTCCATTTACATTTTGTCTTAAAAGATGGTAAACCATATATCACCAAGCAAAATATAGGAAGAATAGTTTGCATTGTCTGTGTATTTCAAGACTGAGGGTAAAAAAGTATGGGATCAAGGGACTGTGGTTGAGAGATCTGGCAACCTTAGGCAAAATACCTGCAGAGTTTAATTTAACAATGAAAGAAACAAACAAAGAGACAGAGGTTAAGCTACAATAGACTGTGGGTAAGAGACCTTAAGACTAAGAAGCCTGCAGTTAAGAGACATGGAGACCAAGGACAAGAAGACTGATATATAAAGGGGTCTGTGCTTAAGAGACCTTGGTGATTGGGGTACAAATCAGGGTACTGAAAAAAAGATACAAGACGATAATTTTTTAAGGCTAGTAAATGTGCTTCTGGTTAGGATTGTGGAATCTGTAGTTCAATATGGAATGAGTAGTCCTAACATTTATATAAATTGCAGATTTTTAACATTGCCTCAATTTTTAACATCTTTGTATAAGCTTTTCAAATTATTTAATATTTTGATAATATAGTTAACATTTTGTATACACTGACCTTTTTATATCCTATATATTCTTGATATTTTAATAATCATTTAAAGTTTATCAAGAAATATTAAATCATTTGAATAGCTTATCCAAAATATTAAATCATGGCCTAAGTGTGGAACTGATGACCGTCTTACACAAATACTTACAATTATCAATTAATAACCCACCAATACAATGCAAAGAAAGCAGATTTTTTTTATTTACATGAAATAATCTATACATTGTGCATACATAAAAAATATACAAAACCAAAATAGAAAAAGTGTTAAAATGTTTACAAACACTGTTCAAAAAATGGTGTTTTATTTGAAATTTTTTACATTTTATGATGAACATTAAGCCAGAAAGTTAAAAAAATCATTTTACCAAAATCCATCAAAGCTAGTAAAAAATTAGCCTGGCTTCTAATTGAAAATATTAAGAATACAAAAAGAGCAGGTGAAGTTCATAGTCAGTAATCCCACAACTCATGCCAAAATAAAATTGATTGTTTTGACGTACATTTCAATGAAGGAAAACACGTGTGACTTTTCATTTCTCGGTTTGTTACTAATTACTGTACGGCACTAACACTAAGTCTGGGGTAAGGACTCATGAACAATGCAAGAGTCCAGCAGATTATAGGAGACAACAATGAGTTGGTTAGAAAGTCAACATCAGCTCCTGATTAATGCTTACTAGGGATTTAATGCTCATTCATTAAACCACCAAAAGTAAAATGTTTATTCAATTCATAGACAGTGTATAGAATCATATTGTTTGCACTGGGAACATGAGGCAAGGGATCAAATGTCTATTTGTTTTCTCACTATACTGCTATCTTAACATAGCTGTCTCTTAAGTGCTTAAACACTTGGACTGAATAGCAATTTGAGCAGTTCAACTTCTTTTAAAGAAGTTAATTTGATTAAACAAATTTCTTTCAAGCGTTCATGTTTTTGTTTTTTTTCGGGTTTTTTTTCGGTTTGCCATAGAAAAACATTTGTAGGCGTCATACTGTTGTTAATGGCACCAGTTATGCTCAACCAATGCACAGTTTTTCGCTTTCTGGCATCAGTTTAAAAGATTTCTGTTTTCCATTCACGTGGATTTTTTTTCCCCCTAAATGTTGGACAATATATCAACAAGAGGAAGGATGGTCCATAGGGGGCTGCACCTCCTCAGTTTTGGAGCAAAAAAAATAAATCACATCTATTAGCGTGAAAAGGACTAATGAAAAGTGTGTGTTGGGAGCAAATATACGGTGTCACTCATGATTATCTATGTATTTTCATTTATCAATGATGCTGGAGAGAAATCTGAGCAACTAATCACTTTATGATTTGGGGACATTTTAAATAAAAAACAAAACCATTTTCTGGTTACAGACACCTCACAAATGTGTTGCATGGAGCCATCAGATGCTAGGTGACCCAAAAGATAGGTCTGCATATTGTCCCGTCTTCTAGGGTTGACATTTAGTAACAGCATCAGGGCGTAGAGTCAGACCTCGTTAAAGTGGTTGTGGTTTCCCACATACATGTTTATATAGGTTTATGTTTTTAAATAGTGCATGAATTCTCTTTGATACAGGCATCGAGCACCGGGAATTATGGAGGCAGAGGCCAACTAGTCTGGGGGCAGTGCCCCCATCTTTAAACATCATCAGCCATTACTGCATGGGAACAATAGATTGTATTGTTTGCGTATTTCAGTATATTCTTAGTGTGAACTGTAGTTATCAATGTAGAAGGAATATAGAGTGTACAAGATGCATAACAAGAATATGCTTCACTCTCATCTCTGTATATTCCAGATAGTTATTATATTACACAAATTGGTTTCCCGCTAAAAGTGCTGAACTAGATAGCTAAAACTACTCATATAAATGAATGTTTTATATTTTTTTCAGAGTGTACTTGACTTTGTGATATTAAATACTGTCTTTCTGGCAACAAATACTCAGGTTGTAAAGTCTGAACAAGTATCTCAAAACCTATTATGAAATTGAAGACATTTGGCTCTTACATTCATTCCTTAGATGATGCTTCCAGTTTAAACAGGATCTCTTTTTTTTATTATTATTATTAACTTTTTGTACCATAAGCCTCCCTACATGTATTGCACATGAAATGAACAATCTAGTAAAGGATGTAATGTCTCATGCATACATAAAATGCCTGTATGCTATATTTGTGGTTACACCATACATGTAACAGAGAGAGGAGCAATCTTTATATAAGGTTTAAGTGCAGAAACAGATTGGCATTATCTCTTGAACTATGTATAATGGCATAATACCCCAGATTTGAGTGTGGTGTTAGTCACCATATCATAAATACATCATGTTCTCAGCATAAGCTTCAACTGACCCTTATGTTACATAAAATATATCTACAAGTAACTACTAAAAGGGTCACGTGAGCATTTAATAAACACTTTTAAACTAAATAACAACAGAATCAATACAGTCTCTGTAACAGATGTTAATACATATGAAGATGGACAGTTTCTTAACATCTAGCTAACAATATGGCACATTATAGTTTGATTAAAAAAAACAGGGTTTTCGGCTCTGCTTTATAATGTGGATTTCTGTGTAACTAGTACACATTTGCAACTTTCAGTACCTATCCACTTAGATCGTCTTACTCATTTACAAACCACTAATAAAGAGTCCATGGCTGAGACAGACATCTCTACGTCCTCTAGTCAATGTTTAAAGACCAATTACCTAGATGGTCTTAATTATGTTTTCAAGTATTTTGTTGACAAAATGCCAGTAGCCACTTATTGCACATGATTTTCAACTAAAGGGAGCCTATGACCTTATGTAATGTGGTCATCTGTAGGGCACTGTATGGAACTAAAGCCTGGCAATGTGACTTTGCCTTTTCGGAGGAGATTGTCTTCTGATCCTTGATTTATCCTTTGAACCAGCATTTTTTCATACAGCAGAGGATGATATGCTCCAAGAGTGCACGCTGCATCATAATATTGCTCGTGATAGTGGCAAAGGTCTGTTTGTCTGTAGGAAGGGATATACTCATACACATGAACTTTCTGGCACATCGACATCATAATAAGAATTCCTAGAAAACCAAAGACATAAAATAAAATACAATTTTGATCAGTGTTTAAATTATGTTACAAAATGCAAACATATTCAACAGGTACAATGGGTTATTGCTTTGGTAAAAAAAAAAAAAAATTTGTTTTTAAAATCAAAAGGTCCTTTATTTAGGAGAACAAACATCCTCCTCATTATAGATATTTATTTTGTTATGGGTCAGAGATATAATACAGTATGAGAACATTAACTCGAAGCCTTCTATTCACAGTGAAAGTTCACATTAAAGGGACACTCTAGGCACCAAAACCACTTAATTTAATGGAAGTTGTTATAGTGCCAGGAGGCACCCGGGTACTTCTTGACTGGTTTAACCCTCAAAGTTGCCTACAGTTGCGATTTCCTCTCCCCCACAAGAGGCACGGTTTGCCTTTAGAAAGGGGTCCTTGATAACTGCACAAATGACAGATCATCAACCATAATATCTTGTTATTTATTACTCAAATACAGTAAACAGATAAATTAAACTCTAAGATTCATTAACAAAGCATGGGAGAAGGTAGATGGAAAGCCCTAAAGGTCAGTGAGCTTGTTATTTAGTAAGAATTGTTGTGATGTAATGGATTCAGGAAGCATATAGAATCAAGAGAATAAATAAAATGCAATGTTACAAAACTAGCAGGAATAATAAATGGTGTAGATGTTCTAGTAAGAGGCAATTTTCTGACATGGAAAAGGATTACAGTATGAGACAGTCATTCGCTTATAATGAACTCCACTTAGCAAATATCATCTGGTTCCCAGGGTATTACAGTGTTACTGACAAAAGTGTGAGGCAACTGGCAACAGAACATTGTATGGCGTGTTTCAGCTTTTTAAAATTGACAGACAATGTTCGCTCAGGAACATATATAATTTTATTTCTCGGTCAGGCTTTGATAATGAAACGACTAAAGAAATTTCCTTATGTGTTATCACTGAATAAGGATCACATATTTTATTAGGCTAGTGCTGAGCATCTTCTTTTTTTAATTCAGACTTCTAACCAGTAGATGGAACTGGAGCTACACTCATTCTCTGCAAATACCTGCAATTGCATTAAATGCTTACAAGTGATCATTGTTTACCTATATCAGTTAATGCAGGATAAGGTGTATACTTTGGTATATAGGGTCTGCAATAAAATAAAGACTGTAAGTGCAACACATATTTCATTGCAAGCTAAGCAGTATAATGATGGTATCTTATGTGTTTCATAAGCATTATATATATAATTTTAGTGTTATTGGAATTAAAAAGTAAAATGGTTTTAAGGTGTAATTGTGAAATAATCCTATTTAGTGGTACTTAAAGGGACACTATAGGCACCAAGACCAATTCAGCTCATTGAATTGGTCTGGGTGCAGTGCAACTGTCAGTTTAAACCTACAATGGTAATTATTGTGGTTTTTAAGAAAACTGCAATAATTACCTGCCAGGGTTAACTCCACCCTAGTGGCTGTCTACCAGACAGCCACTAGAGGGACTCCCAGGTGGTTAGGTGACTTTTGGTCGCCTGACGCTAGGCATCCTCACGTTATGCATGAGGACATGCAGCATCACCCAAAACCCCATAGGAACAAATTATTCAATGGTTTCCTATGGGGGAAGTCCCAATGTGAGTGCGGCGCTCACAGCACATGCACATTAGGTTTCAACCGGCCGGTGATGTCGTAGAGAAAGGAGTGAAGGCGAAGTCTGACCAAAACACAGGCATTGGGGTGGGTTTGACTTCGGACCTGAGTGAGAGACTAAAACTTTCATTTAACTTTGACTGGAGATTTGTCACGGGTTTGGGGTGAATGGGCTCAGTATGCAGAGATTTGGACAGACACAGTGTTTAAATTCATTATAAACGAAATAAGTATAATCAGTGGCGTAGCGTGGGTCCAGCACCCAGGGCAAGGCAAGTAATTTGCGCCCCCTAACCCGTGGATTTTAGCGTAGTGCGTGGAGAGAGTGCCGTTTGTGCGTGGAGGGGTGCTGTGTGCGTGGGGGGGTTCTGTGTGCGTGAAGGGGTTCTGTGTGCGTGGAGGGGATCTGTGTGCGTGAAGGGGTTCTGTGTGCATGGGGGGGGTTCTGTGTGCGTGGGCGGGTTCTGTGTGTGTGGAGGGGTGATGTTTATGTGTGGAGGGGTGCTGTTTATGTGTGGAGGGGTTTTGTGTGCGTGGAGGGGTTTTGTGTGCGAAGGGGTTCTGTGTGTGTGGAGGGGTGCTGTTTATGTGTGGAGGGGTTCTGTGTGCATGGAGGGGTTCTGTTTATGTGTGGAGGGGTTCTGTTTATGTGTGGAGGGGTTCTGTGTGCGTGAAGGGGTTCTGTGTGCGTGAAGGGGTTCTGTGTGCGTGAAGGGGTTCTGTGTGTGGGGGGGTTCTATGTGCGTGAAGGGTTGTGTGCGTGGAGGAATTCTGTGTGCGTGGGGGGGTTCTGTGTGCAGCGGGGTTCTGTGTGTGTGGGGGTTTCTGTGTGTGTGTGGGGTTCTATGTGTGTATGTGTGGGGGGTTCTGTGTGCGTGAAGGGGTTCTGTGTGCGTGGAGGGGATCTGTGTGCGTGAAGGGGTTCTGTGTGCATGGGGGTTCTGTGTGCGTGGGCGGGTTCTGTGTGTGTGGAGGGGTGCTGTTTATGTGTGGAGGGGTGCTGTTTATGTGTGGAGGGGTTTGTGTGCGTGGAGGGGTTTTGTGTGCAAAGGGGTTCTGTGTGTGTGGAGGGGTGCTGTTTATGTGTGGAGGGGTTCTGTGTGCATGGAGGGGTTCTGTTTATGTGTGGAGGGGTTCTGTTTATGTGTGGAGGGGTTCTGTGTGCGTGAAGGGGTTCTGTGTGTGGGGGGGGGGGTTCTATGTGCGTGAAGGGGTTGTGTGTGTGGAGGAATTCTGTGTGCGTGGGGGGGTTCTGTGTGCAGCGGGGTTCTGTGTGTGTGGGGGTTTCTGTGTGTGTGGGGGGTTCTATGTGTGTATGTGTTGGGGGGTTCTGTGTGTGTGGGGGGGGGTTCTGTGTGTGGGGGGGGGGTTCTGTGTGTGTGGGGGGGTTCAGTGTGTGGGGGGGTTCTGTGTGTGGGGGGTTATGTGTGTGGGGGGTTCTGTGTGTGTGTGGGGGGGTGCTGTTGGTGAGGGGGAGGAGTGTAGTGTGTGTATGGGGGGGTTAAAGCATTGATATATTTATATTTAAAAAAAAAAAACTTTTGTATTACTCCCTTCCCCCCTTACCTTTGGTCAGGGCCCAGGGGAGAGGGCGAACAGCTTCAATTCAATCCCTGGTGGTCCAGTGGTGGCGCGTGCTGTTCAGCCTGCAGCTCCTCTGGCTGCAGGCTGACTTCGCTCTCCTCCCGCGAGAACAGCAGGCCGGTCGGAGCGTTGCCATGGTAACACACGGCAATGCTCCAACCTGCCTGCTCGCGGGAGGAGCATTCCCGGCTCGCGTACTGCTTCCTGTTACACCGGGTAGGGGATCAGAAGCTCCCCTACCCGGTCTGCCTGCTCGGCCACGCTACATTCTGTGACCAGCAGGAGGGGAGCGCTTCCCCTCCTGCCGGTCACCCTGTAATTGCTGCCGGAGCTGGTGCACACTAGGCGGCCGCGCACCGGCCCCCTAGTGTGCCGGCCCACCGGGAAATTTCCCGGTGTCCCGGTGGGCCAGTCCGCGCCCCCCCAGATGTTGCGCCCGGTGCGGCCGCCCCCCCTGCACCCCCCACGCTACGCCTCTGAGTATAATGAAAAAGTCCCAATGCAATAGAAGCGGAAAATAAGGCAATATCTTCATAGGAAATAAAAGTCCTTACGGTAAAATAAAGTCTTTTACCAGAGTTCCAGCACTGGACAAATGATAAAAGTCCTGATTGAAGTTGTAGCAGGAGTTTCGGAGTTAAACCAAGGCTGGAACAGAGTTGCAGACATTAACTCAGGCAAGAACAGGGTGCTGGCGTTAATCCAGACAGGAACAGGGTTGCTGGCATTAACCCAGGCAGGAACACGGTTGCTGGCGTTAACCTAGGCAGGTGCTATTTGGGCTAATGAGGAAGCCTTTGCTTGAGCAGCAGTAGGTGGCTGTGAATGGTTGAGCGTGTCAGTTTACTGCTTTCAGCCTATCATTCCACCCATTGCTGGTGTGAATTGGTATGAGTAGAACAATCTCTGCCTTAGCCATTCCTTCAGTATGTTTTAACACTGAATGGAGGGACAGATAAAGGAACTATTGTGTAAAAAAGTTTTTGAAAGATACTTGTGATCAATTTTCCTAATTAGAGAGAGAAAAGCTGAATAAATCACAAATATATATATATATATATAATAAATCTATGGCTCATGTTATACTGAAAGTGGCGATAGTGGAGATAGAAGAAATGCAGAGTTTTTTAAATGTTAGAACTGTCCACTGATCATTTTAAAATGCAGTATAAAATGTTTAATTTACATTATTTATTTTCTCTTTATTCAACAGTTCTACAAGTGTTTCTTGTTGCTCTTCCACTGCAATCCTAAAGAACCATTGGAAGGGAAATCCATGTGTCAGTCCAATCTGACTGTTATTCAGCTAAATCAAAGATTCACTAGCACCGCTGGAGCCCCAGAACTCACAAGGTTACCAGAGAACTTGGAAAAGGTACCTTGCATTCCAAATCAAGACAAAGAGACAACATATGATCAAACTAAACATATCTCAGCAAATAATCATTGCAAAACAAGTCAATGATGTGCTTCTTTTAACTGTATTATGAAATTCTTCACAATAACCAAAAATATGAATCTAAAATGAGATGAGATTTACTTGATGCTTGAATTGTGCATATTTAAGTGTAAATATAACATAAAAAAATTATAACATGTTCCTGCAATGTCTTATTTAAATGCAATATCCAATTGGGATGCGAAACCATGATTTAGAAAATGTATTTTGCTTTGTTAATTAACAATGATGGTGTTATATTATTTCAATGTACATCTCCATGTATTATTTATTATGTCGCATATGAAGTTCAGGTATAATTAACAGCAACACACAAAGCCATCAATAATATTGGCTATTACTGACTAAACCAAACTCCAATCTATGCACATTAAATGGTAATTAAGAATAACACATTGTGGTCTTATAAATGGTAATCAGTACTTTAACAGTTGTGGGTGAAGCAGATTTTTAATTACTCATTTTAAATTTTATATACACTAGGAGTTTTGTTTACAGCACCTTTATTGGACAGAGTTATCAAAAGTGTTGTGATCACCATGGAAACCAATGGTCCATGCAGATTGCTCCATTTTATAACTTTGCCCCCCAATTGATCAGTATCAATAACTCCAATTTCACCTATGTTATGTGCAGAATACTAATTTAGTGCAGTGATATGCAGACACAGCTAGCAGATATTGCCAGCTGTTATTATTATAATTAAAACAGGAGAAAAACATCACAGAGGCGTTTATTCAGTTAGAACTGTCATAAATACGCACCGAATGTTATTGAATAGTATGAGTTCTAAAAAGCTCTTTACACAATTCTATGTAGTTTGAGAGTCATTGTAAGATATGTTAACCATCTATGTGTGAGTCTCCTCTTCATTAAAACATGATCAAATTGTAACATGTAACTCTGGAGGAAACCAATGGGGAGTAAAGTATTCTACCCACCTACACATTTTCTATCTGCTTGACAGATTCCGACAGATCTGAGGACACAATTATTTTCCAGTAGATAGTTTAGCCAAGACATTCTTGCATTTCTTATTAATAAAGACACTACAAAGTCAATCTCATACTCCTACTGCACAGTAGTATCTGCTTTCGTGACTTCTTAATAATGCATGGGTTGATAGCATCAATGTAGGTTTTCCTTTGAAGATACAGAATTTATTCCAAAATCTAATTTATGGAGCACAGACTAAAATTGTTGTGAATATGTTAACATTTTGTAGGTCAGTAATTCTCAAACCAGACATCAAGGATCATGAGAGGTTCGAGATGTAAGTATCACTTGGGGTGTCAATTGTTGGTGGTCTTGAGAACCACTGAAGTAGGCTATATACAAATACACATGGATGTGAGGCAGCACAGTGTGGCATGGAAATGCATTCCTATCTCTCTGTATAAGAATGAAAAAAATCAAAAATACTGAATATAGGGTTGTTGCAATTATGAAAAAAACAACAAGTTGTAGATACATACACAGATAAAATCTTGCCCTATAATTAGTTCCCACTAAGGAGTTCTCTTATGAGATTTAGCTCACTTGTAACATTGTACAAAGAACCTTTAACCCCTTAAGGACCAAACTTTTGGAATAAAAGGGAATCATGACATGTCACACATGTCATGTGTCCTTAAGGGGTTAAGATGTGAATATCTGATTGGTTCCTCCCACGTGGCCAGTTATGAACCTATGCTTCATGCAGGCCATGTCGGCACAAGAGACATTGCAATGCCAATCATTTCAGAGGCCTCATTAGTGAACTGTAGCCAATAAATAACCCCTATGCACAATACGCAAGAGGTCCTTATTTCATACCTTCCACGTGTCTCTATTGAGGAGGGACAGTCCTTATTTTGGCCCAAATCCTTCTTCCCTCTTTTCTCTTCTAATGTCCCTCTTTTCTAGGACCTCCATATTGTTGGTGTCTGAGTATATAACAGAGCGCCACAGCAATAACACTCCCAGTGATGTGTATTTAGACTACAATAAATTATTATTATTACTGGCATTTATAGAGCACCAACATATCCCTCAGCGCTGTACAATTGAGGAAAAACAAAAAAAAAGTACAATATAACCGGTAAAGAGGGCCCTATCTGTGGGCTGATATTTAGCCATTGAAGCTTTCTTATACAATACAAAGTGCCATGTTAGATAGCCCATGCATTTGTTACTTGTGAGCTGGAAAGTGGATTAAGGCCTAAAACCAGGAATGGAGATAAGACACAGGTCTGTGAAGGTATTTGCAGCCAGCAGCATTAAATGGGCACATTAGATTGTGTATATAAAATAAACTTTAGATCTTGTTCTAAATTACAGTTGGTTGCATAAATTATTAGTAAATCACCTAAAATTCCTTAGGACAGCCCCGCCCCTGGCCACACTCCCAGTCACACAACTAAATGTAAAGGGATACTATAGTCACCAAAACAAGTTTAGCTTAGTTAAGCAGTTTTGATCTATAGATCATGCCCCTACAGTCCCACTGCTCAATTATCTGCCATTTAGGAATTAAACACTTTGTTTATGTAGCCTTGTTGCACCTCCCTGCATGTAAAGTGTACAGCCTTCCTAAATACTTCCTGTACTTCTGTGGGGCTTCACAGACATGATCTATACACTCAAACAGCTTCATTACGCTAAAGTTCTTTTGATAATAGTCCATTTAAAATATTGGGAGGTATTACTTTAATAAACTTGGGGAGACTCTAACAATTTGCATATGAACCAAAAACACATAAACACATACAATAAAAATACTACAATTGGGAGACATAATATTAAACTATCAGGGTTATGTCAAGAATTCAAAGTGAATTGTAAATTTTAAGCCAAAATAGCCTCAATTAAAACATTTTCCATGAAACCAATGCTTCCACACATGTATTCCTAACGCTATAGTGTTACCCTACCTATTTAAGTGTACACCCCCATCGTGAGGTGTTAAATGTTAGTTGTTAGTGACATTTGCTCTCTCACTTTGCTAGTCTCTGTGTTCTTAATGTCACCAGAACTTTGCATCATTATGTATCTTATATAGGAAAATATTTTTATTTTTTTTCAGATTAAGTTTAGGACCAGGTATGATATTCACAGGTGTTACACAAGTGAACATTGCTGTTGATATTACATGAAAGATCACGTATATTTAAAACATTGCATTGTAAAGCATCATGACATTTTTTCTGCTCTGCTCCGTTCCTCCCGCCCCCCCACCTGTTCCCTTGATCCTATTTCCTCGTATCTCATCCGCACTTTGTCTCCTTCTCTTGCTCTGCCTCTCACTAAAATTTTCAATCTCTCCCTCTCCTCTGGCACATTTCCTCTACCCTTCAAACATACAACCATAACCCCGGTTATGAATAAGCCAAACCTTGACCCTAATTTTCCATCCAACTACCACCCTATCTCGCTATTGCCGTTTACCTCCAAGATCCTTGAGAGAGTTGTGTATGCCATATTGACAGACTTCCTCGAATCCAACTCTCTGCTTGACTTGCTTCAATCTGGATTCTGCGCTCATCACTCTGTTGAAACAGCTGTGACCAAAGTATCCAATGATCTTATCACTGCAAAATCCTAATTGCTCGACCTTTCTGCAGCTTTTAAAAGGGTGATCATCAACAGCTTCTTCTCATCCTCCATAATCTTGGTCTACGCAATGCCGATTTCTCCTGGTGCTCTTCCTACCTCTCCCAGTGCTCTTTCAGTGTTTCTTTCTCTTGCTCTGCCTCTTTTCCCAAATCCCTGCCTGTTAGTGTTCCCCAAGGGCCTGTCCTTGGTCCCCTCTTGTTCTCAATCTACACTGCCTCCCTTGGTATACTCATCAGCTTCTTTGGCTTCCAGTATCATTTCTATGTGGATGATACAAATGTATCTGTCCTCCCCTAATTTCTCATCACCCCTCTTGACTCGTTTCTCGGATTGCTTCTCTGCTCTTTCCAACTGGATGGCTGCTCATTTCCTTAAACTTACCTGTCCAAAAACAGAACTTTTGGTCTTTCCTCCCTCAAGTGTTGCTACTGAATTGTCGGTTTCCCTCCAAGTCATTGGTGCTACCATCTGCTCTACCTCTCAGGCTCGCTACCTAGGTGTTCTCTTTGACTCTGACCTCGACTTCATCCCTCATATCCAATCAATCACCAAATCCTGCCGCTTTCATCTCAAAAACATAGCGCACATCCGACTCTATTTAACACCTGATATGGCAAAGGTGCGTGTCCATGCCGCTTTCCTCTCTCGACTTGATTACTGTAATTCACTTCTCAGTGGTCTTACATGTTCTCAACTTGCTCCGTTACAGTTTATAATGAATGTGGCAGCGAGGCTCATCTTCCTGTCCGCCTGCACCTCCCAAGCCTCCCCCCTCTGTCAGTCCTGATATTGGCTTCCTGTAAGATATAGGACTCAATTTAAGATCCTGATACTTGCTTACAAATCTCTACACAATGCTGCTCTGACCTACTTATACTCACTAATACATAAAATATGTCCCGTCTAGATCCCTATGCTCTGCCAGAGACCTACGTCTAACCTCTGTTCGTACTTCTACCTCTGATGCTCACCTTAACGACTTCTCTAGGGCTGCACCGTTCCTATGGAACTTCCTTTCTCTCTCTGTTTCACCCAATCTCCACTCCTTCAAAAAATCTTTGAAACATACTTCTTTAGGAAAGCATATTAATTAATCTGTGAAAGCTTTCTCTCCCTGCACCCTGATTCCTCTCCTGCAACTATCATTAAAAAAAAAAAAAAACTTCAGTCAATACTATCCTAGCAACTTACTTTTTTACCCTACCCTTACCTTTTGTGTCACTATACCCCACCCCTTCTAGCATGTAAGCTCATCGAGCAGGGCCCTCAACCCCTCTGTTCCTGTGTGTCCAACTCATCTGGTTACAAAAACATGTCTGTTAGTCCACCCATTGTACTGCAGAATTTGTTGGTGCTTTATAAATAATATTAAAACCACATGTAATTAGAAAAATGCAAACAAAACCATAAAGTCACTAAAATGTGTTTTATTTGCATTTCCAAATTCCTGCTATATGTATCATATATACTGTGATATTAATATTGATACACATTATAACTCTCACTATATGAGACTATATGAGATCCATTCTGAATATTCTGATATAAAGAACATTGCATGTGACTACCAGTCCTTTGTGTTGTAGTGCAAATGTTTGTATAACTATTATGTATATGATGGTTATGTTTGGTTGTTGGGTGGAATTGTGTCAATGAAATTACTATAGTCTTTCTAATTGTTAACATGTCACAATTGTAATGTTCAATGTTTACATTTCAATTGTTAGCCTTGCTATATGTTTTAACCCCTTAAGGACACACGACATGTGTGACATGTCATGATTCCCTCTTATTCCAGAAGTTTGGTCCTTAAGGGGTTAAAGGCACAACAAAACACTGTGAAGTGCAGCACAAAATTACAATGTGAAATATCGTCAATGCAACTGTATGCTAGGGTATACTTTTTAACTCAACATTATGGAATTTAGACTCAGAGCATAGATAAGTAAATTTGTTTCCATACTTCATTTTCTTTTCCTAATCAATCACCAAAGCAACATTAAATACTAGGTAGCTCTGTCAATTCACAGCAGCCGAAAAGACAGGAAAGAGAACTCTGAAATTTGAATAGTACAACCCATTGCCTAAAAGGAACTCTTAATAACTAGCTCCCTAACTCCATAAAAAAATAGGGAACATAATGCTGCTATGATGATTGATCAGAAAAGGGAATCTAAGATAAGTATGGAAACAATACTCTCTGATCAATCACCATGGCATCACTAACGATTGGTTAGTACTCAAACTAAATTGGAATTGGAAGGCCCTGTAAATGGTTTAGATTGTAAGAGCATTAATAAAGGGTATTCCTACATAGGCACCGGTAAAGGCTATTCTTCCAAAGTACTTGAACCCTGAGATATGAAAGCTGGAAGTATCCCCATTACCACCCAATGCCCTCCAGAAATGTCTGGACCACAACCCTCAATTATACAGAAATAAAGGACAGTGCAAACCGCACCAACTAGAAATGCTGGTAATCAGGTTAATTAAATCAATAATTTCTAGTAATTATAAGGAAACTTCCACTTATTTAGCAGTTTGGTAGGCTACTGCAGAAGGTATCCAACCACCTAGTGCAATATGAAGAAATACAGAAGTAATACAAAAGAATGTAAATAATACTGGTTAAATATTTTGATATTATTAAACTTAAAAATTATTATACAGCCAATCACAAAAAGGAACTAAATATGCACTGGGTCATCAGGAAGGAAGAGGCCGAATTCTCCTAACTGGGCATTTCCATAGCTAGTTCTAAATGCACATAGGGACACAAGTGTTTACAATGTACTTTTATTTAATAATTTAACAATATTAGGGCATTTCATTCTGGTCTCTACAGAGTGGGTTTTAACTCCGTCAGAATGACATGGCACATCCTAAAGTTTTGGTGTGAGCAACAGGGTTGATTTTGACAGCAATTAGATTATATCACAACAGTTAAATCTGTGTCTGTATTGCATGTTAATACCTTAATACCATTGATTATAACAAGTTGATATATGTTTACTCAAAGTGAATATAATGAGTTTGGAAATTCTAGAGAAATGCTTAAATAAAGTAAACTAAAACAATTCAGATGACTAAAACTTAAACTGCTGTCAAAATTAACACTGGTAAGCACGGTTAAATCCCTGCACCCACCAAGGAGACCCAGGTATAAATTAATACCTGGGACTCCCCTCTGTCAGCTAGTGGCCCCGACTGACAGATAAGCTGTATGCCACTCTTAAAATGAGCACTGCTTATACCCCTTAAAATCCTTTCAAATCACCACGGCTCTGCATGATCAAGCCCAGCTGCGGTGATTGTAAATCTCCCGGTATGCTAAGCTACCAATTATAACTGGTGCTGAGCTTTATCAGCTGTCCAACACTGTTTACTGTGTTATCGGCAGATGCAACATACCAGGCAGCAGCATGGTTAGGAGATCTCCCAGTTATGCAGCAAAATGTCGCTGGATGGCAGTCACAGACCATTTTTTATAGCTTTAATATCTTGTAGCTGGTATAATCATCTACTGATATCAGCAGAGGCTTAGTGATAAAATTAGTAGTAGGGTGTATGCATAGGTTAATGTAGGGTTGCTGTTAGGATAAGGTAAGAGTTAATGTTAATTTAGAGTTCGGGATAGTGTAGGGTTAAGGTTAGTGGTAAAGTTTATGGTTAGAGTTTGTGTAAGCATAGTGTTATGGGTAGGGCTGCTATAGAGTTGTGTGGATGTTATAGGATTAATGTTAACTACCACAAATTCTAAATCCTACACATATAAGTCACTTAACAATCAGGACTGATACATTAATCTGTTTTATATTCTTTTTCTTTAGTTGCACTTGATGTGTAAAAATTATAAGTCGACGTGAATAAAATGCAATTTTTCCCCATAATTAACATTAATTTTTAATAATGTTAATAATTTCAGAATTAATGTCATGCTAGGTGTAAATAAAGCATATTTGAAAAAAAAAAATATTACTGTCCTTTAAAGCAAATATATAATATGCATTAACGCGCTTAAAGAAAACCCTTATGTTTCAGTAGAACAAACACACAGCATAAATTCAAAGTTTTTCTTTGGTTCAGAACCTGGACAACTGACTCCATCCTTAAGGGGTTAAAACTTTCACACAAATAATTACAGATTAGCACAAACATAGTAACATGTATGCAATTGATCCATAGTGTTACAATCACTATTAGGGCTTCAGAACAAAAAAAACTACCAGGGCTAATACTAAAGTTAGGACATTTCTAATCTACATATCAAAGAAATAAATGATTATTGAACATGCCTGGAAAGCAGGATTTAAAAAGCAGCAAAGAAAAGCAGGTCTTTAGAAAGAACCAAAAGCCCCAATGTTTAAGCCAAAAAGCAAAATTTCCCCCCAAAAAATGCCTTTTCCAATGTTAGACCTGGTGAGAATGAAATAAAAACTTGGCTTGTTAAAGCAGAACACATCCATCTGATGTGAAGGACTAAAAAGGCTGAATATTAGTAAAGGGGCTTTCCTAGTCATACTAACATCAGGATTTTATATCCAGTCTTTTCTGCTATATGTGAGCTAAATAATAGTTAATGCTGCCGTGGGTTGATTAGATAATACAATTTGAGTATTATATACTATGATTTTTATATCTGTAAAAATTCAATATGAATATAACAAATGGTAGCGTTCAATGGTTACCTACCTAATGTATTGGATTGTCAAATATTTACTTGTGTTTCTTCATTCCATTAAAGACAATTTTACTGCTATTTTAGTCGTGTCTATCATTATTTAGCATTAAAGTTTAATTGAGTGAATTTTAGAAGGTTTATTTTATATCATCTGTGATTGGCCACTAGCATTATTCATACTATCCAGAAATCGTGTAGTACTACATTTTTTCTTGGTCATGGCAGTAACTCGGTTGCTGGAGGGATAACTTTTTCAATCTGTGTTTTTTTTTTTTTTATTCCTCCTTTCCGCTGCTTGTGCTAATTAAGTTATACTTATCAATAAGTCCTGCCTGCAGCTCAAAACTATTAAGATTGATGTAGAATACACATTTATATAAAACGCACATTGACCTTTTCACAGGGTTGGGTTTTTGTATTTTTTTATTTTTTTTAAACTTGAAATAAAGTTTGCCTTTTTACTTGAGACTGTTCTTTGAATTCTGCTTGCCATTCTCCAGCATATAACCTATGAGATACAAACATTTGACAAGCTGAGAACAGCAATATTTTCTATAGACAGGCCAGGTGGAAGTCCTTTACTTCTAAATCTGTCTCTTTCTCTTATCTATCTTTTCCTCTAACATGTGCATGAGTTTGTCTCCGGCAAACAAGCAATTACCATTCCTACATATGTTTACGATATATCTTATATATATATATATACAGGGGCGTATTAGCCGCGAGGCAAACAAGGCATTTGCCTTGGGCGGCATTTTCCAGGGGGCGGCAAAAAAAGCCGCCCCCAAATGCCCAAGGCAAATGTCTTGTTAGCCTTGCGGCTAACAGACATGCCGGCGGGCTGCTGGGCGATCGGGCGGCCGGCCGGCGAGGGAGCACTTCCCCTGAGCTGTCTGCTCAGCTCCCTCGCCAGCCGCAGAGTGAGGCTGGGAGGCGGAGCCGGAATATGACGTCATATTCCGGCTCCCAGCCTCACTCTGAGGCGCGCGAGGGAGCTGAGCAGACAGCTCAGGGGAAGTGCTCCCTCGCCAGCCGGCCGCCCGCCATGCAGTGCTGCCCGATCGCCCAGCAGCCACTGGACCACCAGGGACGAAGAGACACCCCCCTCCCCAGCATTCCCAAAGGTAAGGAGGCTGGGGGGGGGGGTTAATAAAAAAAAAAAAAAAACGTGTTAAAAATAAATATAAAAAAAATGTGTTAAAAATAAATTTAAAAAAAAAATGTGTTAAAAATAAATTTAAAAAAAAAATGTGTTAAAAATAAATAAAACAAAAGTGTTAAAAAAAAATAAAAAAAAATGTGTTAAAAATAAATTTAAAAAAAATGTGTTAATGTGGGTGGGTGAGTGTGTGTCTGTGTCTGTTAGTGTGTGTGTCTGTGTCTGTTAGTGTGTGTGTGTGTCTGTTAGTGTGTGTCTGTTAGTGTGTATGTTAGTGAGTGTGTGTGTCTGTTAGTGTGTGTGTCTGTTAGTGTTTGTGTCTGTGTCTGTTAGTGTGTGTGTCTGTGTCTGACTGTGTGTGTATGTTAGTGAGTGTGTATGTTAGTGAGTGTGTGTGTCTGCTAGTGAGTGAGTGTGTGTCTGTTAGTGAGTGTGTTTGTCTGTTACTGAGTGTGAGTGTGTCTGTCAGTGTGTGTGTGTGTTTCTGTTAGCTAGTGTATGCGTATCTGTCAGTGAATGTGTGCGTGTGTATTTAGTGTATTTAGTATGGGGGAAAGGTTGGGTGGGGGTGGCGCGGGAGGAGGGGGGGCGCGGGGGGAGGGGGGGCGCCTGAGTTTTGTCCTGCCTAGGGCAGCACAAAACCAGGATACACCACTGTATATATATATATATATATAGAAGGTAAGAATCAGGAGCACTCGCTTGGATTTTTCAACAGTGGATAAAGTGTTTAATCACAACTTCAACATCAACGTTTCGACCCTTCAGGGTCTTTATCAAGATAGTGATAATGCACATAACATACAAATATATACACAAAAGTAAGTGGTTAACTTACCCCACCTGTGTGAAGTGATTCCGGAAGTAAAGTTAGCCGGACGGAGTGTGTGTGGAAAGATGAGAACGTCCGCATCATGACGTTCATGCGTGCGTGCGTGATGACGTGCGTGCGTGCGTGATGACGTGCGTGCGGTGAAAACGTGCCCCCCCGCGTGATGACATCATCACGGGAGTAATACAACATAACCATGGTAACCACACGATCCCCGTGTAGCTAACCATAACAAGGAGGAACAAACTAAAAGAATTCTATACACAACTAGTGAGGGAAGAAGGTATATAGACATGTACAGCCATACCATAAACTAAGACCCACAATAGTAACTAGGTTAGCAAACCAAAAGGAGGTGTGGACATAGGGTGAATGTGTGTACTGTATCCAACCCAATATATGGGAAAGTAAGTCCTAAGATGATAGGATCTAAACCAGGAAAAAATAATACAATGCAACAAGTGCCCATGAGACCACATGGAATATATGTGCACATATAAGTATAGAAAAAATGTAAGAAATCTGACAAAAGTGTATGTATAAATCTGAAAGTGAGATCTGGTGTGGGTGAACCATAAAAAGGAGGGATAAACCCTACCCTGCACGGGACCAATGGGGCAATAAAGAAAAACATCCATTTAAATTGAAGAACACATGGGAACCGAAAACCTCTCAGGCCTCCATCAAGACGTTTGGACAACTAATCCGACAAGATATAAACCAGACTCTTCTCCAACACAAACCTATGGGAGAAAACATGACTACTGGGGAGAAAATAGCATTGCAGGATCTGAAGAAAGATCATACTATAACGATTCGACCAGCGGATAAAGGAGGTGCCATAGTCATCCAAAACTACTCGGATTATAGAGCTGAAATTCTTAACCAATTGAGTGACAGTGTTACATACCAGATGATCACCTTTGATCCTACCACCTCTTTTTTGAAAAAACTTCGAACATTAGTGGATCAAGGTATGGCTTCAGGATGGATTGATGAATATACGGCGGCATACCTGGTAAATGAACACCCGAAAATCCCGGTATTGTACACATTACCGAAGGTACACAAGAACCCCAATACACCTCCGGGCAGACCGATCGTATCGGCAAGAGGGGGTCTATTAGAACCCTTGGCTAAATTTGTGGATTACCATTGTAAAACCAGCATTGAGACCATACCTACATCCCTGAAGGACACTCAGGATTTCCTGATGAAGATCAAAGAGCTCGTTTTACCCGATTCACCAGTAATATTTGCTACTATGGATGTGAAAAGTCTGTTTACGATTATCCCGCATGACGCAGGGATGGCAGCACTTCGTACCTGGTTATGCGAGAGCAACTGTTACCATGGCCCCCCCATAGAATTCTTGATAGAATGTTTGGAGTTCCTATTATTTCATAATTATTTCAGATTTGAAAAGAATTTCTATATACAACTTCGGGGAACTGCGATGGGATCGGCCATAGCTCCATCCTACGCCAACTGCTACATGTACATTTTTGAGCGTAGCAAGATTGTGGATATGTTTGGTGCCCACATTATTTCATACCACAGGTTTGTGGACGATATTTTTATCATCTGGTCTGGAGCAGTGGAAGAACTACAGTCCATGATTAATGTGATCAATAATGATGAATCCCCTGTGGAACTCACACTTCATTGGAGCACTGACAAGATACAATTCTTGGACGTAGAAGTATATAAATGTCATAACAAAATTGGCTATAGCCTGTATAAGAAACCATCTGACCGGAACACGTTATTGCACTCCACGAGCTTTCACCCTCAGGCACTAAAAAAGTCTTTACCCATCTCCCAATTCCTCAGGGTACTGAGGAACAATTCCGACAGCACAAATTGTGAAATACAACTTGGGATGATGCAAAGAGCATTCCTGGAAAGGGGATATTATAAGGATACGCTGGAGCAAGCCCTTAAACGGGCCAGAGAGATCTATGATAAAGGCACCACCCGATACAATGTCCCACAAATCACGATCCCGATGACATTTAATTCAGCCAGTGGGAACATCTCACGGAGTATCAAAAAACGTTGGGATATTCTATCTGCTGACAACTCTCTGAGTACCATTTTCTCCAATCCCCCTAGAATTGCCTATAGTAGGAATAAAAGTCTCAAGGATTTACTGATGAAAACAGACTTACCAAGAGAAAAGCTGACTTCTACTAAACCCACTAAGATGGGGTGCTTCAGGTGCACGGGATGTGTCACGTGTGGACATATGCTACCTGGCTCAACATTTGCACATCCACACTCTGGCACTAGATACAAGATCAATCATTACATCTCTTGCCTGACAGACCACGTGATATATCTCATCTCGTGCCCATGTGGATTATGCTACGTGGGTAAGACGGATCTCACACTTCGAGACAGAATCAGGGGGCATCGATCATCAATTATGACAGCCTATAGAGATGGGAAAACAGACAAGCCGGTGGCCAAGCACTTCTTGGAATTTAACCATAGACTACCCACCTTGAAATTTATCGCCATCGATGTGATACCAACCCTCATGAGAGGTGGGGATCGATCCAAACTACTACTCCAGAAAGAGACCTTTTGGATCAAACGATTGGACACCCTACAACCCAGGGGACTTAATGAGTACATCTCATTTTCTTCATTTTTAGATACTCGTTAGATTATCTAGATTGGTATTGTTCTCTTTTTCTTTGATTTGGATCTACTTATTTAGAGCTTATCGCTATCATGTATTGGTTTGTAGTTTTTGTTTAGAGAAGTTTATCGTCAGGGCCAGGCTGGCTCGTGACGGGCTATACGTGTATAATTAAGACGTATGCTTCTGTATATATTCTTTTGTACATATCTTCATCGGCTATGTCCTGTTATGTAGGGTTTTCATTTTTTGTTGCAATATTGTTTTCCTTCTTTCCTTAGATCTTGAGGTTAGGAGGGTAGTGAGGGTATATTATGGAGATATATGACTAGTTTTTCTAACAATATGGGCTTTCTCCTATTCTAGAGATAGGGGGCCAGTATGATCTACATTGTTGTATATATAGACAGGCTTATAGTGAGGTTGACCAATTGGTTACAGCTATAGATTATTTAACCTGGGGATGCAGACTTGTTTATGTTGTTATGTGTTTTCATTGGGTTTTCCTGAATTTGCTATGGGGATGGAGGTATTTTCATTTGCTTATCTCTTTACTTTTCTTTGTTTCTTTTTGGTCTTTTCCCTTCTTCTTCTCTTTGCTCTCACACACATTGGCTCACCTGCAGGGTAGGGTTTATCCCTCCTTTTTATGGTTCACCCACACCAGATCTCACTTTCAGATTTATACATACACTTTTGTCAGATTTCTTAAATTTTTTCTATACTTATATGTGCACATATATTCCATGTGGTCTCATGGGCACTTGTTGCATTGTATTATTTTTTCCTGGTTTAGATCCTATCATCTTAGGACTTACTTTCCCATATATTGGGTTGGATACAGTACACACATTCACCCTATGTCCACACCTCCTTTTGGTTTGCTAACCTAGTTACTATTGTGGGTCTTAGTTTATGGTATGGCTGTACATGTCTATATACCTTCTTCCCTCACTAGTTGTGTATAGAATTCTTTTAGTTTGTTCCTCCTTGTTATGGTTAGCTACACGGGGATCGTGTGGTTACCATGGTTATGTTGTATTACTCCCGTGATGATGTCATCACGCGGGGGGGCACGTTTTCACCGCACGCACGTCATCACGCACGCACGCACGTCATCACGCACGCACGCATGAACGTCATGATGCGGACGTTCTCATCTTTCCACACACACTCCGTCCGGCTAACTTTACTTCCGGAATCACTTCACACAGGTGGGGTAAGTTAACCACTTACTTTTGTGTATATATTTGTATGTTATGTGCATTATCACTATCTTGATAAAGACCCTGAAGGGTCGAAACGTTGATGTTGAAGTTGTGATTAAACACTTTATCCACTGTTGAAAAATCCAAGCGAGTGCTCCTGATTCTTACCTTCTATCTACTGGCCTGGAGGCACCCTGGTAATATACATTGCATATATAGTTTTTTGGGGTTGAGTGCCAGAGTCTGGACTAAATATATATATATATATATATATATATATAAATAAAATAAAAAATTCTATCTTGAGGCACGTATTTTTGAATGCACATTTACATATAATTAGGAAACTGCATTTGCTCTGTGAGTGAGCATAGAAACATAGAAACATAGAATGTGACGGCAGATAAGAACCATTCGGCCCATCTAGTCTGCCCAGTTTTCTAAATACTTTCATTAGTCCCTGGGCTTATCTTATAGTTAGGAGAGCCTTATGCCTATCCCACGCATGCTTAAACTCCTTTACTGTGTTAACCTCTACCACTTCAGCTGGAAGGCTATTCCATGCATCCACTACCCTCTCAGTAAAGTAATACTTCCTGATATTATTTTTAAACCTTTGTCCCCCTAATTTAAGACTATGTCCTCTTGTTGTGGTAGTTCTTCTTCTTTTAAATATAGTCTCCTCCTTTACTGTGTTGATTCCCTTTATGTATTTAAATGTTTCTATCATATCCCCCCTGTCTCGTCTTTCCTCCAAGCTATACATGTTAAGATCCTTTAACCTTTCCTGGTAAGTTTTATCCTGCAATCCATGAACCAGTTTAGTAGCCCTTCTTTGAACTCTCTCTAAGGTATCAATATCCTTCTGAAGATAGGGTCTCCAGTACTGTGTACAGTACTCCAAGTGAGGTCTCACCAGTGTTCTGTGCAATGGCATGAGCACTTCCCTCTTTCTACTACTAATACCTCTCCCTATACAACCAAGCATTCTGCTAGCATTTCCTGCTGCTCTATTACATTGTCTGCCTACCTTTAAGTCATCAGAAATAATCACCCCTAAATCCCTTTCATCAGATGTTGAGGTTAGGACTCTATCAAATATTCTGTACTCTGCCCTTGGGTTTTTACTTCCAAGATGCATTATCTTGCACTTATCCACATTAAATGTCAGTTGCCACAACTCTGACCATTTTTCTAGTTTACCTAAATCATTAGCCATTTGGCTTATCCCTCCTGGAACATCAACCCTGTTACATATCTTAGTATCATCCGCAAAAAGACACACCTTACCATCAAGACCTTCTGCAATATCACTAATAAAAATATTAAAGAGAATGGGTCCAAGTACAGATCCCTGAGGTACCCCACTGGTGACAAGCCCAAGCTTCGAATATACTCCATTGACTACAACCCTCTGTTGTGTAGTAGATAATGACATAGACTGGTTTGAAAAGAAAAATGCTTTACAGCCTACTATTATAGTTATTACTCCTTCCGGCACTGTACTGTATTGTTTTATTGGGTGAAAGTTCATGTAGAAAGCAAAAAATACCAATAAACTACAACCTGATAAAAAGTAAAACATTTCAGTTTTCCACCATAGAATATATAGAGAAGAAAACAAATATAAAAAACTTTATATAGTGAGGGAAAAAAGTATTCGATCCCCTGCTGATTTTGAATGTTTGCCTGCTGACAAAGACATGATCAATCTATAATTTTTATAGTAGCTGTATTTTAACAGTGAGAGAATAACAAAACAAAAGAATTCAGAAAAACACATGTCAAAACAGTTATAAATTGATTTGCATGTCAATGAGTGAAATAAGTATTTGATCCCCTGTCAATCAGCCAGGTTTGTGGCTCCCAGGTGTCTTTTATACAGGTAATGAACTGAGATTAGGAGCACTCTCTTAAAGGGAGTGCTCCTAGTCTCAGCTCGTTACCTGTATAAAAGACACCTGTCCACAGAAGCAATCAATCAGATTCCAAACTCTCCACCATGGCCAAGACCAAAGAGGTGTCCAAGGATGTCATGGACAAGAATGTAGACCTACACAAGGCTGGAATGGGCTACAAGACCATCGCCAAGCAGCTTGGTGAGAAGCTGACAATGGTTGGTGTGATTATTCGCAAATGGAAGAAACACAAAATAACTGTCAGTCTCCCTCGGTCTGGTGCTCCATACAAGATCTCACCTGGATCGTGGAGTTTCAATGATCATGAGTGAGGAATCAGCCCAGAACTACACCGGAGGATCTTGTTAATTATCTCTAGGCAGCTGGGACCACAGTCACCAAGAAAACAATTGGTAACACACTATGCTGTGAAGGACTGAAATCCTGCAGCGCCAGTAAGGTCCCCCTGCTCAAGAAAGCACATGTACAGGCCTGTCTGAAGTTTGCCAATGAACATCTAATTGATTCAGAAGAGAACTGTGTGAAAGTGTTGTGGTCATATGAGACCAAAATCGAGCTCTTTGGCATCAACTCAACTCGCTGTGTTTGGAGGAGGAGGAATGCTGCCTATGACCCCAAGAACACCATCCCTACCGTCAAACATGGAGCCGTAAACATGATGCTTTGGGTTTTTTTTTCTGCTAAGTGGACAGGACAACTGCACCTCATCAAAGGGACAATGGACGGGGACATGTACTATCAAATCTTGGGTGAGAACCTCCTTCCCTCAGCCAGGGCATTGAAAATGGGTTGTGGATGGGTATTCCAGCATGACAAAACACACACAAGGCAACAAAGGAGTGGCTCAAGAAGAAGCACATTAAGGTCCTTGAGTTGCCTAGCCAGCCTCCGGACCTTAATCCCATAGAAAATCTGTGGAGGGAGCTGAGGGTTTGAGTTGCCAAATGTCAGCCTCGAAACCTTAATGACTTGGAGAGAATCTGCAAAGAGGAGTGGGATAAAATCCCTCCTGAGATGTGTGCAAACCTGGTGGCCAACTACAAGAAACGTCTGACCTCTGTGATTGCCAACAAGGATTTTGCCATCAAGTTCTAAGTCGAAGGGATCAAATACTTTTTTTTACTCATTGACATGCAAATCAATTTATAACTTTTTTGACATGTGTTTTTCTGGACTTTTTTTGTTATTCTGTCTCTCACTGTTAAAATACACCTACCATAATAATTATAGACTGATCATTTCTTTGTCAGTGGACAAACGTTCAAAATCAGCAGGAGATCAAATACTTTTTTTCCCTCACTGCATAATGTTATTTGAAATCAAAAATAACAGCAATTATTTAATATTTCTCTCTCTTGTGGATAATCAATAATGGTCAACATTGACTGATAACACATCAATGGCATGTTTGCTCAATGGTACACATTAACAATAATAACTAATTATATCAAGCAATGACCAGCTCTATGAATCCTCTTGCAGATTGCTTCCAATACAGAGAGTGTTTGATGTTGACTTGTTCAAAAATGAATTAATTAAATAGGTAGTCTGCTAGATCTTGCCTTAAATAAACCCTCCAAGCACCATGACTACATATCTTCCTTATACATGTTATAGTCAGTCTCTCTGCTTCTGTATTTCTTATATTTATTAGCCTAAAATTTGAGAACATACATTAATAGATACACATATATCCGCACACTACTGCTCTGTGATGTCATTGGCAAGCCTATCTTTAGTTTTACTTGTACATCTTCTAAGTAATTTGTACATTACTTGAATGAAAACACAAATCTGAGCAAGAAAAACTTTTTGAAATCAGCACACTATTCCTATTGTAACTAGATTTGTGCGTTCAGTTACAAACACATTGCAATTCGTCTGAATTTTGGGAGAACGATGGGTTGTTTAAATGTCATAACTTGGAATGGACAAATTCTTTAAGTTGAAATTGCCATATGACCACATAACAAAAAAATAAATAAAAAAATTGACAATGGACAGTTTAGTTTGATTCGGGATTCAGGGTTCCATCTGTGTTGCTACAAAAATAGATGATTGATAGGAGAAATTATGATTCATGGTTACAGACACTAAATAGACCAAGTAGACGAAACAAACCATCAAAACTATTTATTTTGGTGTTTGCACGCCATGATTTACGTCATTATTACTATTATTATTACTTTTTCATTATTGTTAATCATTTCTCTCTATTCTACAAGCTTGTGCATTTAAAATCATCAGAAATACTAAATAAAACATCCACTGAAGATACAGACAGTTTCAGAGTCAGTCCTGGCTCTACCATGTTCAGAATACTATGTGTCTTCTAAACACTAGTACATCAGATATATCTCCTGAATCTGGGTAGGGTGGGCCCGAAACAAGATAGTGGAGATGAGGTACATTGCAGCCCATGAAAATAGTTCATCTTCCTGGAAAGTGGACGTCAGCCTGGTGTGTGTCACCAGGCTGACTGACAAGTCACTCTGGCTTGCCCCTCTCATTGCTCGAGTGCTCTTAATGATGCATTTTCACTATCTTTTCTGGATACATTTCCCTAGGGTCACCAGAATTTTAACACCATGGAACAAACCTAGGGTGGTCAGACAGGGGTTAAAATCAGCACTGTCCCACCACATCTTTTGGGAAGTATGTAGATATGCAGATCAACCGTCTTAAGTGCTTTATGTTAATGAAAAAAATATACCTGAAAATTATAAGCTTTGTGTGAATATATAAAACTACTGTAATTTCCTTTCTGCCCTATTGCAGTCCTGGTTCTTATATTAAACTTTCCTTTAAGTTGAGAGCATTTAAACGTTAATTTATAACTGTTCTATAACACCCGTTGCATTCTTAATGTACCCTTGGGCATCACAACCTTGTTAACTGTTTATTGATGTCCACACTGAGCTGGACTTTTCCAGTTACAAAATATTTCAGCACTTGCTTCTGTGGTTAAAAGCTTTAATTTCTATGGTATAATTATTTTTCAATCAATAAGAGTCATTACACTTTCTACTTGCGGTTGCATCTAATAGCTGTGTTGTGCTTTTATTCAAGCACGTACTATTAATCAATATGCTAAGTACACCTACCAATGAATCCAGAAGAAGGGGGGTTTGGCTGTATCTTTTCGTTACTGTTTTCTTGTATAATTTTCCACAGTTCCCATGTAAATTTTGGATGAATAATATAAAATGGTTGGTCAGGATTCTTTTTACGATGTTGCTCGTATGGAGGAAATAGATTGTAGTCCGGTTTATGATACCACTAAAAACAACAACAACAAAAGTTCAAACTTGTCTTGTAATTTGAAAATGTGTAATTTGGTGTTAACTGCAGTGATGAGTGAATACGAAAATAGCATGAAAGAAATAATAATAGCTAATCGGAATTAATAAGTTAATAAAGGACAGGACATACAATTTCCATGTAAACGAGTGGAACACTGCATATTTCCCATTCTATTTTTAAAGAAGTTTGTGAAACATTAATTCAGGTTTAAAGCTGCAAATTTCTATCTAGTTTATAGATTGACAAATTCCCTTATATTTCTGTTAGTAACATGCCAATTAAAGCTTAGCAATATTCAACGCTACTGATTACAGCACCCTATTATAAGAGTGCACTAGACTGTAAATGCCTACACAATGCTATGTAACTGTAGTTTAGAAGTATGCCAGAGCCTTTAAACTAACAACTTTTGTTAATCTATCTGAGATATGTGTGTGTGTATATATATATATCACACACTCTGGAACTTCATTAAAGGGACACTTTAGACCCTTATACAGCTATAGCCCAATGAAGCAGTTTTGATATATAGATCATGCCCCCTGAAGTCTCACTGCTTAATTATCTGCCACTTAAGAGTTAAATCACTTTTGTTCCTGTTTATGCCGCCCTGGCCACACCTCCCCTGGCTGTGACTCACACAGTCTGCATGAAAATAAATGGTTTCACTTTCAATCAGAAGTAACTTACTTTAAAAGTTGTTATCTCCTGCTCTGTAATTTGAACTTTAATTACATATAGGAGGCTCCTACAGGGTGTAGCAAGCTATTAACAGAGCAGGAAGAAGATTTTTTAAATTAAACAGTATTTTTCAATACAGGAAGTGTAAACATTAGATGACTATTTACAGGAAGTGTTTAGAAGGCTGTATAAGTCACATGCAGGGAGATGTGACTAGAGCTGCATAAACAAAGTAATTAACTCAAAAATGGCAGAGATTCGAGCAGTGAGATTGTGGGGGAATGATCTACACACCAAAGCTGCTTCATTAAGTAAAAGTTGTTTTGGTGACTATAGTGACCCTTTAAATTCTTAGCTGATAAGCAGATCTAAATTTCATGGATAATTTCGTAGTCAGATAATGACTTCAAGTATAAACTCTGAGTTTGCAGAATTGTAGACTGTATGACAAAAGAATCAAGGGCAGAAAGGATAAAGATGAGACAAAAGGAGCAAATAATGTAAAATAGTACTTTGTATGGAAATAGAAAGGGCTAATCAATCAATATGGGCAAGTAGAGAGAGAAAGGGATAGGATAGGATAGAACAAAACACATTATACAGAAATAAATAAGGTACTTTGGAGAATGGAAGAAAAGGAAGCTATATTTTATAGCATGTGGATGGAAAATGAGAATTCAGCACATTTTGCTTTAGTGAGGAGATAAATATGAGATTATGTAGGGGACAAAGAGTAACCATCAAACGATAGTCTTAACCAGGTTTTCACACACATATTACTTTGGATTTGTGCAATGATTTGATTTCATTCAGTTAAATATTCCCATGCGTTAATATGTCATAGTCTGAAAAACCTCTGAAATAAACATTACATGGATCTATACTTTATATAAGAGGAGCTAAATGGGAACATCTTAAAGGCTACTAAAAGGCAAATGTGTAGACACCTTATTGCCCTCATTACACTAAGTAAAACAAATAGGTATGTGCTGACCTTGAAGCCCCGTTTTATTCAGCAAGCAACACATTGTTAAGCTAAATCAATGGCTTTTCAAAGAGTGTTTGAAAAAAAAATATTGTGATAAATGACACCTACACACTGAGCATGTTATCTTACCATGTGAAGATCTGCAAAGTAGGGTGAAGGATCCCAAGCAACTAAAGTCACATCTTTGTACAAGTAACTATCAGTGAAGTGATGGATCGGGTTGGTTAGAATCTGTGGTTTAAAAAAAAAAAAAAAAATCAGATATACTATATTAGACAAATGAATATTGGATATGGCAGGTAGAAATACCAGAAGTAAACATAAAATGAACAGGTGTTAACAAAATACATGTAAAATTTACAAGAATGTGTTCCTTAACTGTCTGCTGGAAACAACAATAATACAAAATATTTACTTTAAAAAGTATGTTGGCCAGTCATTGACAAGCCTACAATTGTCTGTGGATTCCAGCCTCAAGAGTGATGTAAGCCAAATTTGTAATTTCTTTACTGTTCTCTAACTTTCAAGTATTTCTTTTCTTTTGCTATTATTTTACAATAATAGCATTCTGAATATTTCTTTCTGAACAGCAGGCAATGTCAAATCGTTATGTGTTCCACAGTCATAATAATCATAAATGGACATTTTCCCTGTATGGTGATTTGTAACTCTTGAGAAGTTTTAGAAAAAGAAAAAATCTATTTTATAAACAATATATGTACAATTTTAGATAAATGGAATTTAAAGAATATATATATATTTTTTTTTAACACTTGCACTTTATTAATTTTTTAAATGTTAGATACAGAAGGGAAAGATTGTTTTTCAACAGACGCTGCCACCACACACCAGGCAGGGGACATTGGAGATTTCCATGCTCTAGCTAAGGATTGTTGTGCTGTTAGAATAATACGTAGAATGAGTTCTGTGACTGCTCTATGGTATGTAATGGGATATTCAAGTAGTAAATACATAGGGAAGAACTACATTAAAAGAAAGAACTACATTAATGATTTCTTGTATTGATAAGTGTATGACTTCACAGAGGTGAGTACTTTTACTACAGGTCCACCAGATATGCAATACTGTACCTTCCGCTTGGCCACATTGCCAACATACAGGAGGCGTATAAGGAAAATTTTATGAAGATGGTAGGGGATAGTGTGCAGATTCCCTCCTATTTTTTGAAAATGGGAGGGAATCTGTAAATGGTCTTCATGTGTTGTTGGATAAGGTCTCAGGAGCAGTGCAAACCTCTATTAATAGTAAATATTTTTGGGATATGGTCCATTGCAAAACAGACTTCCACCACTGACCAGTTTTGTAATCCATAAAAGGGAGGGAGCTATGCACAGATATCAGTTTAAAGGACATGGAGATCAGTTTACAATTGAGTATTAGGTGTCAATTTAATCTCTAGAATTCTCCATCCCCATATGTCCACATAGCCCTTGTCTCTTCAATTGGGCTATAAGATTGCAATTGTAAATATTGTGAACTATCAGATAAGTTGTATACATTTTGAAGTGTTTCAAAGCTTAGGAGGAAATTGTTTTGTATCAGATGGCAAATATATGTGTGTATGTTTTTCTCCCATGGTGTATGGTAAAAGTGGGCAATCAGTAGGAAAGAGCTGTCACGGGAGTCACCAGGGAAATGTGTTTCAAAGAGTTTAGGTGTGTCCTATACTTATTTAATATATCTATCAATTTAAGGTGCATTTTTTTCAATGCCAGGCAATATTTTGGCAGTAACCAGACTATATTTGCTACAATGTGGGGCTCTGTCAAGTCATTTTCTGTCAAGTCATTTTCGAGAGATACCGATTGAAGTGTTTCATTGTGATAAAAGAAATGTGGAAGAGTGGATTTCATGTGAATATTTTTTGGATGCTTGGAACTCCCAGACCTTCCAAATGAACTGTAATAAGTTAATGGATACTCTGGGCCGATTCCCTGACCAGATTAATTTTGTTATATCAGAGTTCACTTCTACGAGGTAGGAGTTTGGCACGGTCATGGGAAGAGTCCAAAACAAGTATTGTAATCTCTGTTAGACTGACATCTTTACGATTGCTATGCTCTCTAGTGCTGCAAGAAATAAGGAGGAAAAGATGTGAAGTAGCGATCTACAGGTCTTCCAGGTCTTCATATATTTTTGTTTAAAGACATCATCATTTGTTTTTGAGTTTACTAAGCACTAGGGTTAAATAGAATGATGTCTTCAATCAAAGGAGAAGTCGGATTGAAGTTAGGTTTGGTCACTCTCTGGGAAATTAATACACAAGGCTTGCTATATGCTGTCATTCGTCCATAAAGGAAGGAATAGAAGTGGAAGGGGTGGTGAGTGACAATAGTACATATGCATATGTGCTAATTTTAATCTCCCTTCCACCCATGTGAATTCCTTGTATACTATAATTGGTGCAGATGGTCTACAACAGAGGCTCCAGGGCCATCACATACAATAAAGAAGACAGAGGGCAACCATATCTTGTATGATGTGCAAGAGAAGGCAGGAGATAGAAAGTCAGCTTGTAAAACTGGAGCTTGAGGGTCAGCATATAGAGCGAATATCAATCTATATCAGAAGTATGCAAAACCAAATTTATGAAGCACAGCCATTAAGAACTTCAAACTCAGGCGGTCAAAAGCCTTTTCCGTGGGGGGGGCGGGGCCTGACCACGATGGAGAGCAGACGTGCTTTGGAGGAGCTCCTCTATGGCCCAGCAACTAAAAGCATGATTCAGCCTAAAATACCCCAAGACTGGGCAAACCAAGCGAAGCCCTTTGCATCCAAATCACCGACTACACGGAGAAGCGGACAAAGACCCGTTGGGACACATGTAGCTACTCCTTGGCTGTTGCGACCTGATGCACGCCGGGCGGGGGTCGCGGCCGAACCCCTGGACCGGAGAGGCCAGAAGGAAGCCAGTCACATGGCGGGGCCCCGTTACTCCCCCCCTATGGACCGGGGGGGTGATCCCGGTCTACCCAAGGACGGTTATCCAGCTGACACAGAAGCGCGCGGGACGACAGGGGAAAGCGGCACCTCACCAAACATGGCGGTTGCCGCGTGGCCCCCACGAACCAGCACTGACCACGACGACATTCTCGCCAGGCTAGACCGGCACTTCACAAATTTTTGGCGGCAACTGGAACGGCGGATGAGATGTCCTGCCCCTCCACCAACTAATACTCACCGCATACCGCAACATTCCCCTCCCAAGCCCTCAGCTCCACCAGCGGGTAAAGCCCCAACATGGCGGCGGATCAAGTACCGCACTTCACCCAGACGCAAAGCGGCACCACGGAAGCCACACACGGGAATACAGATAAGGTCACAGCCGCAGCCAGAGAAGTGGAAATGGACCCCAAAAGTGTCTAAAGAATCAACTTACCTGCCCACAATCAGGGGCCTTGCCATGCAGTGTGACTACTCGAAGTGGGACTGTGCTGTACCCCTGGCTGGCATAGGCTGACCGGGGCTCCGGGACTAAGCTGTGAGTAAGGCCTCTGGCCACTCACTATCACAATATGGCAGCGAAGGGGCTTATCATATGTGGGAGTAATGAACCTTCACGCTCTATGTGTCTCTACTGCTTAGACCCGACGCTGGTATGCATGCCCCTCACTTGGGCATAATTAAGCAAAATCGCATTGTCTAATTCAGCTTAGTCTAACATGTTTATGTCCACCGAGTAGCGTAATAACCTCTGTAATAACCACCATAAGCATTGCTAACCTGTAAAGATTGTTATGATAGCCAGGTTTTGGAAGTTTTGTTCTTAGCTCAGAGATTTATCACTACTTTATACAAGACTGATTTTAGCTATAAACCCTATACTCTACCGCCAATCACGTATTCACCTTAGCTGAGACCAAACTAATCCCACGATTGTCTAGCTAAACATGTCTGAGCCAATTTACTAATGTTACTACAGCAGAATGTTCTTAAGTGTTTCAATATATATATTTTTCTTTTTCTTTCTTTTTCCTCCTATGCATCGCGAGAGACCTGCAATTTTCTCTATAAGTAACAGAGTGCTCAATCTCTGTTTATCGAAGTTACATGTATACTTATTTTAGCATGTCATATTGCAAGTAGGTGCGAGTTATTCCTAAGCCATGTTCATATCCAACCTAATGTCAAACCATATGTATCTATATATATATATAAAAAAAGTGCATTGTTTATCTAATCCCCACTGTAACTAATGTCCTGAAACCTGCATGTGGATTGCCGTTGGGGTACCATATGTAAGCCTGTGATTGATATATGCACTGCAAAAATAAAGAATTAAAAAAAAAAAAAGCCTTTTCCGTGTCTAGAGCCAGTACAAGACCACTCAAGCCAGATGCTTGTTAATAGGAGGCTAAGTCTCTTTGTCTGTTTACATCTAAATTTAATACAATATTGGTAGGTAGTTTTTACAGGAGGTTGGGGATCTTTACGGTTTTGGAATTGTTACAAAAGTGACCAAGAGCACATCTTTCAGAAGAGTGCCTAGTTGTCCCACTTGTTGGAACACCCGAAGTAGATAGGGTGCTAGAGTTGGGACATATCATTTATAATATTGGGAAGAGATGCATGATCAGGAAATTTGCCTTGAGGTAAATGTTTTATTACTTGTAAGATTTCTAACTGGAACTTATGATTTAGGATTTCTGCTTGTTGTGGGTTTAAGCATGACAAAACCACCTTGGCAAGGTCAATCTGTTGTTCTTGGATGATATAAGATCTTATCATTTTTGAGATTATATAGTCTGGCATAGAAATTAAGGAACTTTTTTGTTTAAGACTTAATAGAGAGTTGCTCTAAATATGTGCAAGAAATAGTATTTTTCCTGCATTAATGGTCAATAAGCATGTCTGTAGTTAATTAATTGTTTTATCTATATGTTAGGAGAGGGGTTATACATTACGCTGACTGAGCAGTTTGGCATGGAATACCCATCTGTACTGGATATATTAGGATATATTAGGAAGGTAGCAGTAAGCTGTGTCAGCAATCTGTGGAACTTTAGAGTAGGAATTGGCAAATCTGAGAATATGGAGTGTTTTTTTGTTGTTTTTTAATTCTTTATTTTTGTTGTGCAAGGGGTTTACAAAAGGCCTGTAAAGCCACGACAGCTAATACAGGCATTGTGAAGCATACATCATGACATTGGATAAAACTGCACAAATTTTGTATAATACACATGGTCATGCAAAATATGTCAGTAGGTGTAAAAGTATGAGCAAAAATGAAAGCAGATTAAGCAACTGACTTGTAGTTAGTCTAAGTAGTATAGTGTAGTGTAACAGAAACACGACAGAGAGCATGTCAGTAGTGAGTTAAGGGAAAACAGATAATAAGTTGTGCTGTACTGACTGACAATGCTAATAATTGTATTACCACTGGGTAGTAAATAATGGCTATAGGGAAAAAAACAATCCGAGACTTAAAATAACATGAGACAGGTTGTGAGGTAGTGAACAAGTTAGGTGATAAACTTTGCGTCTTGTGAGAAAAAGATAGCATTTCAAGTATGGAAAATGGCGTCCAGAGGGGACTCGGAGTGTAGGCCAGCATACAGTGAGGAAAGCATGCTCAGCTGACTCCACTAAACAGCAAGCTCCGCAATAAACATCGAGAAAAAACAAGTTATGTTAACTGATTATATGAATAAACAAAAGTATATAATTGAAATATCATGTGTGGTCTAGGCAGACTTGTCTGATTGTCAGGGGTAAGTTAAGAGCCAAACTCAGTCATACCATGCAGATACCTCTTAAGTGAAACACTAGGACCAGCTAGACAAGTAGATTATAAAGATAAAGATAGTTTGTGTCAGATAGTTTCTACAGGTAAACTCTGAGTCCACTGGTAGTCCATGATGGAGAAATAAGGAGATAATAAAAGGCCAAAAATAAGAGAAAACATAAGTCTCTGCAGTGCCCAAAAGGTTGGCATCGGTATTATAATGTGCTGGCATCTAGCACCACATATTGGCATTTCCACATAGCTCTTTTGGCCAATGCCTGTAGATTGAAGGCCACTAACATAAGGATTCATGAGTCCCCTGAGGTGCAGAGCGCCATCCCGCCATCTCCAGGTGTGATTGCGATCCTGCTTTGTGCCTTCGAGAGTCCAGCCATGTCCAACAGCATTAGCAGGGCCCGGGTTCTGCATCGATGCACGCAGTAGGCAGTGCTGAACGTGAGCTTTCCAGCAGTGTGGGTTGCGTCTGAAGGTTTGGCCCCTGGAACACTGTGCCTGGGGAGGTAAGCTGCATACCTGGGTCGTCTGTGGCCCCTGCATTCTTCTCACCGTCACCCAGTGTTGGCGGTTTTGTATACGCCGCGGCGGTCTCCTGCGTCTCCATCTCTTCGAAGCCTTGCAATGGCTGCTAGGGTGAATCCCCGCCTTGTGGCATCTGCCTGCAGACCGGGTTTGGGAGACCTGCCTTAACTGATGGGGGGCATGGTTTGGGCACAAGCGTTCAACTTTACCCAGAATTGGGCACACAGCCGGTCAAAGACCTGGAGAAGTGGGTCAATAGAGTAGGCTGGTCTTCAGAAGGTCTGTGGAGCAGCGGGCCCCAGTGCGTCAGCCATCTTAGGAGGTAGGCCTCAGCCTCTGGCTTCGCTGTAAGTCACAAGGCCGCTTGTCATAGTATGCCACAAGAAGGTACCACTGGGAACTGGGATAACCCCTGCTGGTCCAGAGGGGGGTAACAGGGCTCGAAACCAGATCGTTTCCAGACCTGGGCAGAGGATCGGCCACCTCTCCCTCCTCGAGTGCTACTGCAGGCCACAGAGAAATGTTTCAGAGAAATGGCTGTGCCTGCCAGAGTGGATCACAGTCAGACCAAATGCTCGCCAGGGTGCTCCCCAGAATTTGTGCCAAATATATAACTGTTTTGTCCAGTTTTAAGCTTCTTACAATGTTTTCCCTCTGGAGCTCCAGCAGCACGCGACCATCTTGTTTGGCAGTCAGGTCCTACACCCTGAATATGGAGCGTTTTTATATTTTTCACAGAGCCACTAGGAGCAGGTGTTTTTTCACATGTTTTTCTCTGACATGAAAGAAATTTATTCTGCTGCTCATATCTCTTGGTGCAGAAGATGGAAGGTGTTTTGGTCTACACAGTCTATGTGCTCACTCAATTATCGTTGTATCAGGATGGAAAAAAAACCTGTTAGGTTATTATTTAAATTAGAATTGGAAACTCAGGAATCCCTCTAATACTTAAGTCGTTACTTCTGGACCTGTGTTCTAGGTCAGCTGGCTTGTTGTGATATAATACAAGGGTAGCTTCCATCTCTTCTAGCTTGTATGCTAGACTATTATGTGATGTGGCAAATTCATCTAGCTTACTTTCGGTTTGAGTTCTGTGACCTAAATCAGGTATCTCCCTCTTCAATTCCTCCACCATATTGTGTTGCCATACTTGCTATTAGTGATGCAGCAAGTTAGGCTAGCATAGTTTTCATTTCTGCTGTGGTGACCGTCCGGTTGTCCATAGGGAGACTCGTGAAGTCAGAGTCATCGATCCACTTTATCGGAGTGACTCGGGCCATCTTGGGCATGTTCTTGCCCATCACGCAGCTTTGCACTTACAATCAGTAAAGTAAGTAGAATAATAAAGAAATACAGCTCTCAGAAACATAGTTCCTGCGTGCACTATATACAGGTCTAAAGGGAAAATCTAAGTAGAAAATTTAAAAGGTACTAAAACAAAATGTAAGAAAGATAAAAATTAGACTTGGGCCCCACTGAACTTTTCATTTCATCCAAAACAAATTTTGTCTGTTTGTTCATTCATTTTCAGATGAAATTCAGCCATTATTTTCATTTCGTAATTTCATTCTGCATCTTGCATCATGGTGGTACAGTGTAGCATCCATACAAGAAGGAGAATACTCAATGGCTTATTCTCCTTCTCGTGCACGCCATCAGCACAGTGGATGAGCTTTAAAACCTCAAAGCCGCTGTGCCAATTGAAAGAGGGAGGTCTTTGCTATATGATATCACTTAATTACCTGCGGGGCCTCCTAATGCGGGTTGGCCGCAGGCAAGAGAGGCAGAGGGAACCACAATTCAGTAAGGATTAGGAAGGAATAGTCCACTCTGTATGACAGGCATGACAGGACAAAGCACCTCTGTCTTGCAGATCGCATTAAGTACCATGGAAGCAAGGCACCCGGGTAAAATATTTAATTATCTTTCACCTGGGTCTTGCAGCAGGAAGCTAAAATATGGCTGAACCTGCTGTCTGGTAACTGCTGCGTACTGAGGAGGAAGAAGAAGGAATGCAGCCTTCCCCAACCACTAGACAACATTGACTGCAGTACTTCTGCTCCTCCCCCAGTGCTCATAATTGAAAGAGGTAATTGTCTGCCTTTAACTGTGTGTGACTGCTTGCAGGGCTGCCATCAGACATTTTGGGGCCCCTGACAAAGCACTAGGTCTGGGACCCCCCCCTCCCGGGCCCGCCCACGCCCTACCTAGTCCGCTGACATTGATGCAGGACTAAATGTGGTGTGTATAGTGGAAGTGAATTAGAATGTGTGTAATGGATGTAGTGTTTGTGTGTATTAGATACTGTTTGTGCAGTGAATGCAGAGTGTGTGTTTGTGTAGCGGATGCAGTGTGTATAGTGAACGCAGAGTGTGTTTGAGTAGTGGATGTAGTGTGTGTACAGTGATGTAGTGTGTGTTTGTGTAGTGGATGTAGTGTTTGTATGTACTAGATGAAATGTGTTTAGTGGATGCAGTGTCAGTAGTGGATGTAGTGTGTGTATTAGACGCAGTGTCTGTGTATAGTGAATGCAGAGTGTTTCAATTTGTGGTGGATGTAGTGTGTGTACTGTGAATACAGGATGTTTGTGTAATGGATGCTGTGTGTACAGTTAATGCAGAGTGTGTGTCAGTATAGTGAATCCAGAGTGTGTGCATAGTTTAGTGAATGCAGAGTGTGTGTTAGTGTGTAATGAATGCAGAGTGTGTGTAGTGAATGCAGAGTGTGTCAGTGTAATGAATGTAGTGTGTGTGTGTGTGTTAGTGCAGTGAATGCAGAGTGTGTGTAAATGTGTAGTAAATGCAGAGTGTGTGTAAATGTGTAGTAAATGCAGAGTGTGTGTTAATGTGTAGTGAATGCAGAGAGTGTGTTAGTGTAGTGAATGCAGAGTGTGTTAATGTGTAGTGAATGCAGAGAGTGTGTTAGTGTGTAACGGATGCAGAGTGTGTTAATGTGTAGCGAATGCAGAGTGTGTGTCAGTATAGTGGATGCAGTGAGTGTGTTAGTGTGTAGTGTATGCAGAGTGCATGTTGTATTAGTGAATGCTGTGTGTGTATTGTATTAGTGAATTAGTGTATGCAGTGTGTGTGTGTTAGTGTATGCAGTGTGTGTTGTATTAGTGTATTATGTGTAGTGTAGTGTGTGTGTTGTGTTAGTGTATGCAGTGTGTGTGTTGTGTTAGTGTATACAGTGTGTGTGTTAGTGTATGCAGTGTGTGTTGTATTAGTGTATGCAGTGGGTGTTGTCAGTGTATGCAGAGTGTGTGTTGTCTTAGAGTATGCAGTGTGTGTTGTGTTAGTGTATGCAGAGTGTGTGTTGTGTTAATGTATGCAGTGTGTTGTGTTAGTGTATGCAGTGTGTGTGTGCTGTTTTAGTGTATGCAGTGTGTGTTGTGTCAGTGTATGCAATGTGTGTGTGTGTGTTGTGTTAGTGTATGCAGAGTGTGTGTGTTGTGTCAGTGTATGTAGTGTGTGTGTGTTGTGTGTGTTGTGTCAGTGTATGTGTGTTGTGCAAGTGTATATAGTGTGTGTGTGTGTGTTGTGTCAGTTTATGTAGTGTGTGTTAGTGCAGTGAATGCAGAGTGTGTGTAAATGTGTAGTAAATGCAGAGTGTGTGTAAATGTGTAGTAAATGCAGAGTGTGTGTTAATGTGTAGTGAATGCAGAGAGTGTGTTAGTGTAGTGAATGCAGAGTGTGTTAATGTGTAGTGAATGCAGATAGTGTGTTAGTGTGTAGTGGATGCAGAGTGTGTGTTAGTGTAGTGAATGCAGAGTGTGTTAATGTGTAGCGAATGCAGAGTGTGTGTCAGTATAGTGGATGCAGTGAGTGTGTTAGTGTGTAGTGTATGCAGAGTGCATGTTGTATTAGTGAATGCTGTGTGTGTATTGTATTAGTGGATTAGTGTATGCAGTGTGTGTGTTAGTGTATGCAGTGTGTGTTGTATTAGTGTATTATGTGTAGTGTAGTGTGTGTGTTGTGTTAGTGTATGCAGTGTGTGTGTTGTGTTAGTGTATACAGTGTGTGTGTTAGTGTATGCAGTGTGTGTGTTGTATTAGTGTATGCAGTGTGAGTGTTAGTGTATGCAGTGTGTGTTGTATTAGTGTATGCAGTGGGTGTTGTCAGTGTATGCGGAGTGTGTGTTGTCTTAGAGTATGCAGTGTGTGTTGTGTTAGTGTATGCAGAGTGTGTGTTGTGTTAATGTATGCAGTGTGTGTGTGTTGTGTTAGTGTATGCAGTGTGTGTGTGCTGTTTTAGTGTATGCAGTGTGTGTTGTGTCAGTGTATGCAATGTGTGTGTGTGTTGTGTTAGTGTATGCAGAGTGTGTGTGTTGTGTTAGTGTATGCAGTGTGTATGTTGTGTCAGTGTATATAGTGTGTGTGTTGTGTGTGTTGTGTCAGTGTATGTGTGTTGTGCAAGTGTATATAGTGTGTGTGTGTTGTGTCAGTTTATGTAGTGTGTGTGTTGTGTCAGTGTATGTAGTGTGTGTGTTGTGTTAGTGTATGCAGTGTGTGTGTGTTGTGTCAGTGTATGTAGTGTGTAACGGATCGACGGGCACCCCGACTGGGTACCTCCGTTGAAGGATGCTCCTAGCGCTTCCTGAGGACTCCAAGCACTGCAGCAGACACCACAACCACCGAACCGGAGAAGCATATGAATGCTCTTGCTCTCAAGCATATGAATGCTGTAAACAGCTCAACAGGAAAAGCATACAATCAGCTTACACTCCTGGCAATCAGCATACAATCCAATTCCCCCAATAACGAGATTACACTTCGTTTTGAGGTCAAGCAGAACTGACTGTACTGGCACATACAGCCTCTTTTATACCCAATCCACAAACACAGTACAGCCCACAGGGTTTTACAGAACAACCAATCAATCCGTACAATACACACAGACACTCCCACACAAAATCCTCCCCTCTGCCTGTGATATGATTACTGAACACAATGGGTAATCTCATTATCACAGGCAGAGGAATACAGTTTTTACACAATATTTATAATTTCTAAAATATACATGCCACAAACATAAAACATACATTTTCATAATCAGCATGCTTGAAATATACACATACTCAAAAATCAGGGCAATCGGTTCAGGGATTAAAAAGTTAAGGGAAAGTCCTATTTGACCAAATGAAGCATGGCTTTTCTGCCCAAAACCAGTTCCACAGAGTCTTCTATCCTGGAGATAATTGGGAAGTAATCCAATTATCTCCAAGGACATAGTCAAAACTCCATTAGCCACATGGTAGCAAAATACATAAAAATATATAACTGTGCAGCTATTGCATAAAACATATACATTCAACATATCCCCAGATAGCTTA